>NW_026692703.1:0-3237 GCF_021218885.2 Marmota monax | reverse complement strand
TTTTTAGCCAGAGAGAGAGAATTTTTTAATATTTATTTTTTAGTTTTTGGTGGATACAACATCTTTATTTATTTATTTATTTTTTAATTTTATGTGATGCTGGGGATGGAACCCAGCGACCCACCCATGCTAGGCAAGCGCACTACGGCTTGAGCCACATCCCCAGCCCCAGAAATCATATTCTTTAACATGCCTGCATGATGCACAAATCTACTTTATATTATAGGAAATTTAGTGTCTAATTTGTAGAAAAATGCTTCTTTCTAAGTGTTTCTGTTGTATTCTATATTCAGGTACTACTGGAATAAAAGCATGAACTTATTTTAATTTGAGATCTTTGGAGTGGAAGTAGTTTACAATCTCCTGTCCCCATGTTTCATGGTAGAATACAAAAGAGATCAGAAAAGATCACTGGATGGCAGTATGACACAGTAAAAAGACACTTGAGGACTTAGGCCGTACGTAGACTTAGGTTTGCTACCATTAGTTGTGTTATCTTGGACAAGTCATTTGGTTGACTTTAGCCTCTCTTTCTCCATCTGTAAAATGAGGTCATCATATTATATATTCCAAAAGTTTGCTACCAGAATCATGGTTTTTCAAGTTCCATTAGTGGACTCCTGAATCAGCAGGTTGCACTAAGTGCATTCGAAAATGACTCCTGGTTTCTGGATTTCCAGGCTTGTCTCATGCCCATCACTCAAGGATGTCCAGGGTCTCCTCCTTCCATCTCTACCAGGGTCAGAGGCTGGTAGGTGGGCCCCCAGAGGATATGGCATCAGTGAGATAAGAACCTGGTCCTCCCAAGTGGCAAGTCATGTTCACTGTGCTAATGGGTCTCCAGAGTCCAGCCCTGGCTGTGGGTGTAATCAGGAGGCAGCTCCTTCCTGTCTAGGCATCCTGGGCTTCCTTGTGCACCACAAAGGGGCTTTAAGGGTAGACTCTTGGCTAGAAGTAGCAGAGAGGGAGAAACCGTGATTTGCTGAAGGTCTGTGTTGGTGGTAACAGTTAAATCCCTTGGCTGGAGATTTTCTTCTTCCAGCTCTTTGCAAGGTCTGCTGGGCTAATCCTCTAACCTGTTTGCTCTGTAGAAAATCCCTAAAGGTTTTCTCTCCTGATCACCTGCCTCTCTCTGTTGATACATTTGTTTTGAACAATACATTTGAATACATTTGTTCTGACCTCTAGGAAAGGATTACAGAGGCTGTAAGGAGGAAGCTGTGAGTTGATATCACTGAACTTGAGCTTCATCTGTCCATCTAGCCACAACCAGGTACTAGGGATTTTTTTTCTTTCTTTTAAATGAAGAGGAGGAAGAAACAAGGAGGAGCCAACTGAAAAAATAACCAGAAAAATAGCTTGTGAGGTTCGACTGAGGCTGGATTCTTCGATGGAGGTGTGCCTTTCTGAAAAGGCTGGGTGGTCTAGGGACAGGGGACCAGAGTGGCCTGATGCCTGCTAAGTATTCCTCTGCTTTCTCCCCCGAACTTTGCAGATGAGGACATCCAGGTCTCTGTCTAAGGTAATAAGATGAGGCAGTGAATCTTGAAATTCTGCTCTAACTAGCCCTAAATGGGGGACCAGATCTGGTCATATTTAGCTTTCAAAGTGAAGAGGCAGGTTGTACCCTGGAGCATGTGCATGTTGGGGTCCGGCCTACTGCAATGAGAATGCAAATCAGGGAAGGGGGAAAGCAGAATGCCCAGGAAGAGGACATGGATGTGGGACAGGCAGTTGGAGATTCCACCTTTCTGTGTTCCTCTTTCCTTCACCCTGATGTGGAGGTCACATGATCAGGTCAGTGTGACCCATAATGGGAATGTGCTCCTGCTTGGCTGGGTTCATGAACCATCTCTTTACTTCCCCAGCACCTAAAATATCATCCTTGAGTAGAGATTCATTTATTTGGACAGATAATTCCTTTTCCTGGCATTCTTTTTGAAAACTTAGTGGCGTTTGAGATGGGATTCTTGTGTGTGAATTAAGCAATTAGGAAGCTTTCCTTCCGAAAATAAGGGCCAGGGTGCAGGAGAGCTCTAGTGGGAATGAAAGCCACTAGGAGAGTGAATGAAGCCACACTGGGAAACAGTGGGTGACCAACCAGAGAGAGTGGAAGTCAAAGCTCCGTTGACTCCTAGACTCCTTGGAGTTGTCTCAAGTCTTTCAGGACAAATACTAGGATGTCCGGCTCCTCCTCTTCTTTCTTTCCTTCTCCCCTTCTTTCTTTCCTTCAGGAAATATTTAAGTGCCTATAAGCATGAGATACTGTGTTAGGCTTTGAGATCCTAAGCTGAGACCCAGGTCTTTTAGTAAAGAGTCTGACAGTCCAGCAGAAGAAGAGCTCAAGGGTGGCTAAATTCACCAAGTGAATGAAGGTGGCATGAAGTGGAGGAAGCTCTACTCCATTCCCAGTAGAAATGGAGCAGGCGCAAACATGTTGAGATGTGAAACAGCAAGACGTTTGGAAACTGTAGAAAGGGTAGGGCGAGGTCATGACAAGGGATGAGGCTGGGAGTATTTTGTTTCAGGACTTCTGCACCCTGAGAAGTCACAGGGAAATGTAGGTGAGGTAGTAACGTGGCCAATGCTCACATTTATTCCTAAGGCCACTCTGGCAGCTTCATAGAGGAAGGGCAGGAAAGGAAACCATGGAACTAGGGCACTGGTGGATACTAAGTCTGAAAGTGGTGTCTTTATTCTCACACAATTATTCTATTCATAGCAAGAGAATCATAAGTGATAATTACAAGTTTGATAGAACATTCTCGCGCTTGTTCCTGCAAGGGAGAGGCTCATGATTATTGCAGTCAGCTTATGTTGATTAATGTGGATTTGCTGTGGAGGCCCTTCCCTGTGATATCTTACAAAGAGGCAGTCTACAGCAGACCCTGCTCCCCAAGCAAGGAAAATGACACATAAAAATCCTACCCTGACAGGCACCGTGGTGCATGCCTGAAATCCCAGAGGCTGGGAAGGCTGAGATAGGAGGATTGCGAGTTCAAAGCCATTCTCAGCAATGGCAAGTTGCTAAAGTGACTCAGTGAGATCTTCTCTCTAAATAAAATACAAAATAGGGCTGGGATGTGGCTCAGTGGTTGAGTGCCCCTGAATTCAATCACTGGTACCAAAAAAAAAAAAAAAAAAACCCTACCCCCATTATGAGATGCTCACCAAATCCAAATTGGTCTGAGGTGAGGCCTCAGCTCAATCCTGGCTTTTGTCATGATGGTATGGATA
>NW_026692702.1:0-48715 GCF_021218885.2 Marmota monax | reverse complement strand
CCCACAATGCCAGGAGATGGGTGAGTGCCCAGGAGAGTAGTAGTATAATAATAATAATAATAATAATAATAATAATAATAATATTTTTCTATTTAAGGTTTGAACACTTGAGAACTCTTGAGTAGGAAGGAAGGCAGATTTGTTCTTTGTTACTTCACAGAGAATAGCAAAGGATCAGTAGAAGATATTTTGCTCAATATCAATTATTCTTCCCACAGATTTTTATTGAGCCAACCATATGTAAATTAACAGCTAAGTGTGAGATGAGTTTCCTGGAAAAACAGTGGGCTGTGTCTGAGTAATGTTCCAGCACAGACACATGATTGTCAAGGAAACCATACAGAGGATTCCTGCCCAGGCAGGAAAATGGACAGGATGGTTTTTAAAGACTGTTACACCTCTTAAGAGTCTGGGGTCACTGAACCATGAAGAATTTCAAGGACAATGCAGAGGGGCAGAAGTGAGTGTCCCTTAAATACATTAAACACATTGTTTCCATTTCAAAGAGAGGCAAAGGGGCAGGGTCACTCCTACCCCTTCACTGCCACAGTTTATTTTTATTTTTTCCCCAGTTTTTGGGAGTAGTCACGTTTTTAAAATTATAATTATTGGCAAAATATTGTACAAATTGAAGGATTCACTGCAATATTTCCATGCCTATATACATGGTGCATTATTTATGTCTAGCCGCCCTTCTTCCATTCAAGCCCCCCTCCCTTACCCCTTCCTTTTAGCACCCTTCCCAGTACCTAAAAGTCCCTCTTAATTCCTCAGTGTTCCCACTCCCTGTTGTCCTTCCCCATCTCTAGTGACCACTATTCTGTTCTATACTTCTACAAGTCTGAATTTTTGGTCTCCTTAAATGAATGAGAACATGTGGTATTTATCTTTTCAGTGTCTGGGTTATTTCACTCCAAAATAGTGTTATCTAGATGCATCCATTTTACTACAAATAACAGGATTTTCATTTTGTGTGTGTGTGTGTGTGTGTGTGTGTGTCTGACTAGTAATCCAATATGTAAATATACCATATTTTCTTTATCCATTCATCTGCTAAGGGCATCTGGGTTGATCCCATATTTTGGCTATTGTGAATGGTGCTGCAACAAACATGGGGGTGAAAGTATCTTTGGTACCAAGATTTCAACTCCTCTGGGTATATGCCCAGTCGTGGCATTGCTGGGTCCTATGGTAATTTTATTTTTAGTTTTTTGAAGCATCTCTTATTGTGTTCCACAATGACTGCATTAATTTACATTCCCACAAGCACACTGCCACATTTTTTTGTCCCAAGGAATAAAGATTAAGCCACTAACAATGGCTATGGAAATACTGAAATCATAAATCATAACAGGTAAATCTCAGAAGACATTTTCTTTGAGGACATTGAAATACTCTACACACAGATAATACATATGTAGAAGATGCTGTGCAATGATGCTGGTACCATTGTTTGTGGGGCAGTCTTGCCCTACAGACTCCCAAATCCTTGAAAACAAGGATTCTGTTTTCTTTATCTTTAATTCCGCATGCTTAACATAGTTGCTGGCCCACAGTTTATGCTCTGAACATTTTTGATGAATTATCTAAACGATTTCAGATTTCTATTCTTCCAGAAAATTGGTACCAAGAATTTTCAATGGACAAGCCACTGACCGCGCTTGTTCTTATAAGGAATTAAAGTAAATAAAAACAAGCTCATCAAGAGGCACACATGGAGATGAGATTAAAAAAATATATACATCTAAGATAATTAAGTAGTAACATTAAAGCTATTGATCAGGTGACAAAATGAGAAAAAGAAATACTGTTGAATTCCAGAAGAAAGAGAGTGGTGTGGAGAGATAGGGAAATTCTGATCTACTTATAAGAAAATAACAATTTTTTTTGATTCATTTTTTAGATTCATTTCTCAAAGGAACATTCTCTCCAAGCCGGGTGCTATGGCGCAAGCCTATAATCCCAGTGGTTTGGGAGGCAGGAGGACCATGAGTTCAAAGCTAGCCTCAGCAATTTAGTGAGGCCCTAAGCAACTCAGTGAGACCCTATCTCTAAATAAATACAATAGGGGCTGGGGATGTGGCTCAGTGGTTAGGTGCCCCTGGGTTCAATCCCTGGTTCCAAAAAAAAGAACATTTGTTAACTCTAGCTCTGAACTAAGTAAGTTTGTTTTCTTCAATCCTTCATGCAACAAGATACAAATATAGACATATTTTAATTCTTTTTCTTCATCATTTGCCATATATTTTGAGGATTAAAAAATGGCATTTTCAAAGCTTTGAGTAGGGAGCAAGTGTTATTTTTGGAAGTCAGATTGAATACATAAAGAAAGGCACAAAATAGTCTGTGATAACTACAGAATCATGAAAGGGAGGGAAATAATGGAATAAGTCATAAAAGTATGTGTCAGGAAGGGGCAAAATTGTGATGTATGCAGACAAGGGGAGAAATAAAAAATGTCCATGCATTTCTGCCCCTTTCAATACTTTATTCACACAAATTACTCAATACAGTTTCACTCTATAGGTTCTTTTTTTTTTTTTTTAAAAGAGAGAGAAAGAAAGAGAATTTTTTAATATTTATTGTTTAGTTTTCGGCAGACATAACATCTTTGTTTTTTGTATGTGGTGCTGAGGATCGAACCCCGGGCCGCACGCATGCCAGACGAGCGCGTTACCACTTGAGCCACATCCCCAGCCCACTCTATAGGTTCTTAATCAAGAAAACGATAATCCTTAATGCTAGGCTCTGCAATAGACATAATCAATTCACAGCAAACGATTCTAGATTGATTGATTCACAGCACACAATTCTAGATTAATTCTAAGCTCCGCAAAACACACTTAATCATGATAGGCTAATGACAGACATTCCCTCTGCATGCTAAGTTCAAAAGTCTTAAGCCTTAGGCTTTATGTCCAGCAGATGCACACTCACTCAGACCGCAGTGACCAGGTCCGGAACCCAGGAAGGCTTTTCCTGGTGTGGAGTGGACGACTAGTTGAGGACTGGGGAGAAGGGAGAAGTTGTGGCTCTCACCAAGGTCCAGAGGAGGTGGTAGAGTTTGAGAGCAGTGAGGATCACACAGAGGATCAGGAAACAATGACGAGTGATGGGATGTCCGGTCCTCATCAGGCTCTCCAGCTCGAGTGCATCCTTGTTTCTGCTGGCTGAATCCCTGTTCATTTGCTCTATCATTTATACTAAATTTTGGGGCTCTTGATCCCCCTTTCAATCCTTATCAGCTACCACCGGATTTCTCAGTGACATAATTTACCCTGGGGTCAGAAATATCTGGTCTGATGGTCTCCACCCTGATCTTCTCACCTTTCCCTTTTATCAGGCGAGGACAGCCTGCCAGGGGCTTCACTCTGTTTATCAGGGTGAGGGGAAGGAACTTGTTTGTGACCATAATGGAGGGCTCTGTGGGTGTGCCTAATGAGACAGCAGGTTTCAAACTGGAGTTTTTAAAATGCAGTTGCTTAAGCTTAGGACTAAGGCCATCCTAATGTGTGGTGTGTATGTGTGTGTGTGTGTGTGTGTGTGTGTGTGAGAGAGAGAGAGAGAGAGAGAATCTGACAGTGTTTTTATAGAATTAGAATTTTAGGAGGTCATCTGGTTCATCTGGTCATCTTGTTTTATAGACAAGGAAAGTGAAAATCTGGAGAAGACATAGGGCTCATTCAGAATCATGGCAGCATCAAGGCTAGACTCCAAGTCCCCACGTTGTCTTCAGGGATTTCTTCTCTTTATGTACAGAGCTGCCACAGCTGGACAGAGAAAAGAGCTTCAGTTGTTTGGAAAGATGAACATTTACTTCCACAGTCTCCATTCCCCTGGGAAGTAGATGAAGGGAAGACTGATGAAGAGCCTTAGAATCAAAAAGTATTGTATTCGTTTTTCTCCAGTGTTGGGACTTTGCGAATCCTATGTCCAGTTGAAGGTGAAAATTGACCTGTTCAGTCTCCCAAATTATCCCCAAGATCATACTTGCTCTCTGTCTTCTCCATCACTGCTTTGGCTGAGGCCCTCATTATTTCTCACCTATGCACCCCAAATGGCTAACTGAGCTCCTCAGAATCATGCTCCGTGCTATTGCCAGAGAGATGTTTCCAAAACACAAATCTGATCTTGTCAGCTCAGATTTAGCACAATCACATAGCCCTCAAGATTTTAACTTGGACTATATGATGCGTATGACACTATATGACAATCTAACCCTCTTTTCTGACCCTCTGCCAGTGATATCTGATTCCTGTGATTGCAGTTTCTAGAAAATCCACATTTTATTCTCTGTGCAGTCTCATCCATCTTACCTTGGCTCTGTGCCCATCCTGCTCATCCTTCAAGAACAGGCTGCTTTTCTCAGGTGTGAGGGTTAACACAACTCTCCCAGTAGGGTCAGCCAGAATCTCAAAGTGTGCTCCATGCTCTCTTTAGATATGTCTGTTAGTGTGTGGATCACATGCTCTGTAATGGTCTGCTTCCATGGTCTCCTCTCCTGGAGAGCAAATTCTCCTTTAGAGCACAGACTGTATCTGGTGGAATTGACTCAACAAACGTTTGCAGAAAGAGAGGAAGGAAGGAAGAAGGAAGGAAGGGAAGGAAGAAGTCAAACTGCATCAGTAGAGAAGAGACTAACACTTTTTTGTTTACTTTTCAAAGATTTTTTTTCGTGTGTGTGTGTGTGTGAAAATAAATGTTCCCCTAGCCAGGTATGGTGACACCAGCCTGTAGTTCCAGCTACTTGGGAGACTGAAGTGGGAGGACCACTTGGGCCTAGAAGTTCAAGGCCAGCCTGGGCAACTTGACAAGATCCTATATCTTAAAAAAACAAAACAACTTGATGATCTTACCTTCCCCAGTCCTACTCCTCAGAAGTAATTTTTTTTATAGTTCCTTTCTTCCAAATCCTTCATTACACCTGTATAAAAAAGTATGCAAACATCTTTTAAAAAATAAATATAGAATCATATTATATGCGTTCTTTTACTGGTTTTGCTCAATATGTTACGAGCATACATAAAGATCAACCACTTTTTTTTGAGATCCAATCATAGCCATTTAATTTTTTTTCAGGTTTCTTTTCTTTATTTTTTAAAATATTCAATCCTAGGTATATATAGATATAAAAGGCAAGATATGAATTCAGAATTTCTATAGTAATATTCACCCCTATTCCTTAGGGGTGATTCCTTTCCCTGACATTGAGTAGCTATTGATTACTAACTGGTTATAGATTAAATAAACAATATCAAATAAACTTATCATATTCCTTGAGTCTTACTTTTCCTTAAGCCTATACCATATCATTTTGATTAATGTTTACTTTAAGATAGCTATAAAGTGATTCTTCTATTTTTATTTTTAAAAAGTTTTTTGTATTTTTTTTTTAATTTTAATGACAGTAGGATTTTTTTCGACATATCATACGTACATGGAGTGTAACTTCCCATTCTTGTGGTTGAACATGATGTGGAGTTTCACTGGTCATGTGTTCATATATGAACAGAGGAAAGTTAAATCTGATTCATTCTACTGTCTTTCCTATTCCCATCCACTGCCCTTCCATTCATTTCCCTTTGTCTATTCTTCACTTCCCTTCCTCCTTATTGTGTGTTAGCATCACTTATCAGTGAGAACATTCTGCTTTGGTTTTTGGGGGCTGGCTTATTTGATCTACCTCATTAAAAAAAAAAATGATTGCATCACATCCCATAAAATATATGTGTGCCATATTTTAAATTTCCCATCATTTAGAGATAAGTAAGTTCTAATTTTTTAAATATTTATGCTGCAATAAGTATCCTGATTTGTCTTTAGTCTTTGAATAGTTTCAACATGGTGACACCACCATGTTGATTATAGTGTCTGCAAGAGCTTACCAGTGTGGAGTGAGTGATGTGCAGAAGCCGGGATGACGTTTGCTTTGGTCCCTGTTCTGCCCCTATTTCTTGTGTATTTTATTCCCTTAGCTCTTGATAGAGTTAGAGACTGTAAAGGGATTTCCAAGGGACACAAAGTGGAGATTCCACAATGTTTTGCTAATGTATAAGTGTCCCAGGAAACTTCGAAGGCTCACCATCCAGTTATATGAATCACTACTCTAATTAGATTCCATGGTATTATACAAATCTTTCTATCTGTTTCTTTCTGTGACATTTTTATTGGTGCTTTATAGTTTTACATAATGATGGGATCTGTTGCACATGTTTATACATGCACACAATATAACTCTATAATTTGGCCAATATCACTCCCCTAGCACTTTCCTCATCCTGCCCCCATCTGCAAGTCTCTCCATCTTGCAGTCAGTTAATTAGTCATAGAATTGTGCTCTGCATGAAGAAGGTACAAAATGGATGAATAAGATCCAGAGAAAAAATTTCTACCAAACTTCCTCCTTTCTTTTTCTGTAGGCATTAATCTAACCCAGTAGCCCACTAGTGTATGCATATTGTAGGGGGGAATATTGTATTTGTGGCAATAGAATGGGGTTTCTTTTGCAGTTAACTAGGGGAAATGGTGTTTGCTGGGGGTCTTAAACTGCTAACCTCGTGCTTTACTCCTCCTCCTTCCCTGGCTCCTGCCTCTCCCTCTGCCCTCCAAACCCTATCAGACCACTAGAAGGGAGGCAAGAGAAAAAGCAGAGAGTCCAGTCCTCCCTTGCTTTTGTGTCTGCCCCCTTCTTTCCTTCATGCCCATCCTTCTTTCTTCTCTCTGGAGTGTGTGGACCATTACTTATATTTTATTCCTACTGCCAATTAATTTTTTCTGCTTTCCTTCCTGGAAGACTCAGATGGACGATAAAAAGCCAAGGAAACCGAGTTTGACTTCCTTCCCAATTTTGAAAGCAAAAAAGAAGCAAAATTTCACCTCTGTGAAGGTAAGGATTCATGAATTTCAACTAGTGACAAGAGATATCATTGTGAAATCTTGGGACCTGGCAGTTGTTATGCCCAAGCACCTTTGAGGATAGTATAAGGGGAAGATATGAAGGCCCCAGCTGATTGGTGGAGGGCTTGGAGGGAAAAGCAGCCAGACAGGGAAGATTTCATCTAACAGGCAGCTTGCATTTGGGAGCCTCTGGATTAGTGACTTATCCACAGTACCTTTTATTCTCTTCCTCATACCTGCAACCATACCAGCAATGTCCTGCAATAATTCTGAACAAGTATTCAAGAACATTTCCAGGAAATGTGTTTCCCCTAACACAGAGACCATCTCTTTTTACTCTGCCTCAACTAACTGAAGGTAAGACCCTATGGTGTAGTGAGTGTGATTACGGTCTATGAGATCAACGTCTATATTATATGTATTTTTTAATCTCACTCAGTCTGAATTCCTCAGGGTATTAAAAAGCTCCTTTTGACTAGGATCTTTGTTCAGAATGTTTTACAGTAGACTTTAGCCCAAAGCATCCAGCCTGCATTACTAACTGGGAGAGTCAGCCTTCAGCTGCCTACTGGGGCCTTCCCTAGATCCTCTCACAGATCACAGACCATCTCCTTGAAATTATAACCCCAGGTCACTTTCTCCAGGTAGTGTTCCTGATTTAGTCATAGCTTTCTGTGCCTCAGAATTACAACTCCCAAGAATGGACCACCAAGCCCATCCATCATTCTACACCCCACCTCTGCCTTTACCACATGCAATAGCAAGAGTTTATTTTGCAATTTGTAGGTACAAATATTATTAGTATCTAAAACATATTTCTTTTGATGAAAATTACCTTAAAATATTTGACACAGTAAATCTAAAGCAAAACATGATAATATAATAAATACAACATTCTGTTAAATTTTAGAGTTTTACAACCTCAGAATGAATAAGTCATAATTTTAGTTTAGCAAAATCTTCATGAGTTTTGCAACTTGCAGTTTTTCTGTTTTTCATTTTCTTCTTCTTTTGTCTTAAAATCTGCTTGAACTCATTTATTGAGTGGTCAAATGACTCTTGCATGAACCCTTAGAGACAGGTGCTTTTATTCTAATTTTGCAGGTGGGGAAACTGAGCAAGGTTAACTAGATCACTAAGTCTGGAGGACAGAATTCAAATCCATATATGTACCCACTCTATTCTGTGCCTCTGATTAGTAGTACCAACTCTGCTAAATGTTGTTCTAAAAAGTTCTTTATGCATTTAAGTTAATTTTAAGGAAAGCAAATTTTCTGTAGCTATAATGACAGGAATAAAAAATAAAAATACCACATGCACATCAACTCATTTATGTTGTATTTTACAATAACTATCAGCAAGTTCATAGTATCTTTTTTTTTTTTTTTTCCTTTTTGGTACTAAGGATTGAACCCAGGAGGGCTCAACCACTGAACCACACCCCCAGCCCTTTATTTGTTTATGAGACAAGTTCTCACTAAATTGCTTAGGGCCTCACTAAATAAATTGCTGAGGCTGGCTTTTAACTTGTGATCCTCCTGCCCCAGCCTCCTAAACCACTGGGATTACAGGCATATGCCCCCATGCCCAGCTCCCAGTATCATTTTTAACTAGTATTTAAACTTGTAACTATGGTCTTTACATTGCTAAATATTCTGGTGGGATTTAAATAATCATCTTTTCACCATCAATTGGCATTCCCCAACGGATTTGTTATCCCTTTGAATTTAATAGGATTGAGTAAGGAAGTACAAACACATCAATAACTGTCCTCTGCATGTGAAATTCTAAGTTTCAGTGGACACATATGACATTAATTGGTGGATAAAAGTGAATCATATGAATTATAATCCCTTCACTTATGATAACACTGGAAATGAAGGGCTGTGAATCTTAGCATATCAGTTGCCTCAACCACGTGTTAAAAAAGCATTTTGAATATTTAAGCACATTAACCATAATTTCCATTTTCAGTATTTAATAGTATATATTATAAACAAAAATCATATTATTAATCAAATATTTAATTATTATTATTTTTTGCTATGCTAGGGGTTGAACCCAGGACCTTGTTCTGGGTGAGTATTGTACACTGAGCTACATCCCAGATTAAAATATTTTAAATATGTAACTTGGTAATAATTTAGCCAAGGGATTTTAAAAAAATTGATTTCATTTGTCCTGAAGACAATGGTGCAGTCCTCCATCCTAGTTATAAGGGATTCGTTTCACAGTGCCCCCAATCGTTTGACTGAAATGTGTAACATGACCACTAGAGAGCCGTCTTCCCTTTGGCTTCAACGCTGGTAGAGATTCTCCATCTTTTCTGCTTAGCTGATGAGGATCAAAGAACTCTCACAGTGGTCCTCAATGCACTTTAGGATATGCTCTGTGTTATAGTTTATCCTAACTTCTGGGAGAAGCAGCAGATACTCCCTCTGGACCTCGGGCCTCTCAGCTAGTAAGCTGGAGGACACTGATTTTCCTGCTTCTCTCTTCAAAGAAAACAACATTGGCTTGCAGCTGATTTCTGGGATTTGAGGAGCTGTCAGGACTCCAAATATCAGGTTGGGTCATGCCAGGAGGAGAACCTGGGAGAAGGCCATGGGGAAGAGAGTGCTGTTAATTTAGGATATGACTCTTCAGCATCCCTGACAATTAAATAGGTGTGACAAAGTATATCCAGAAATGTGCTAAAGACACAATTTCTCTTTTCTGCATTGTGAGTGCAGGTACCTACTAAAGTACCTACTTTATTTCTTATTTTTCTTAAATCCTTTAAATCATTCAATTGCTGTCTTCACTTCTTTACACAGGCTTTCCTTTCCTACCCTTTTCAGTTACATGTTTATTGCTTGTCTCACCCTCCACAATAGGACTGCCCAACATGGTAGCCACTGGCCATATGAGGCTATGGAGCCCTTGGTGTGTGGCGGGTCCAGATGGAGATGTTCTGTGAATGTGAAATATACAGCAGATCTCGAAGACTTGGATGAGTGTAAAATAACTTATTAAATGTTATTTAAGAATTGGGTGAATTTTATAACATCAATTAATACCTTAAGGAATTTGTAAAAATAATTTTGGATCAATTCATATTAAACTAGTATCCTGAATATGTTAAGTAAAATATATTGTTAATTGCACCTGTCTCTTTTTACTTTTTAACGTGGCTATTAGAAAAGTTGTGTTAGGTAGCCTGCATTATATTTATGGTGGAACACATGCTGTAAAAGGGACATTCCATATCCTTAGACTGGATCAGTACTGAATCCCCATAACTAGGATAGTACTGGCACAGACTAGCACTTGAAGTGTCCTTGTGGAATAAAACCCAGGAGTGTTTATTTATTTGCCCCTTTAAATACTTAGTGTCAACTTGTTTCAGACACTGTTTTAGGTGTTGGAGATACAGTCAAAAAGAAAACAGGTTAACAAATTATTATGGGGCTTAAAATTGAGATTCTTCGTAGGAAGGCCAGATATTTTGGTGAAAATGTTGAGAATGGTAATGACTAGCTCTCATTTTCCTTTGTGGTTAGGGTTGCAATTGACAGTGTTTTTTTTTCCACCTTGGTTATATATTTAGAATCTCCCAATCAAGTTTTAAAGACTACTGAAATCAGAATTTCTAGGGATTATAGACATTTGTTAGTTATTTTCTATCATGTGTGGACAGATGTTCATTTTAATTCTAGCTGTGAGATCTCGATTAGGTCATTAAGTCCCTGATCATTTGTGAAACTGGAATAATTAGTCTTATATTCCCCGACTGCAGTGGTATTAATGAGGTAAGAGAACATGAACTCTCTGGCTGGCAGATTTTAGAATATGCTTTCACTTTTTCTTCTCTCTCCATTTAACAGAACGGGGTTTTATGAGACAGGCTCCTAACTGAGTCTCACACAGTAGAAGAAGGTATCTGAGGGTCCTTCCCTCTGTCTCATTTCTGTCTCTTATCAGCAGTCCTTTTATAAAAAGCAGAACCAAAATGAAACAAAGAAACCCAGTCCAACCATTTGGCATTACTAAGGAAAGAATGGAAATTACACTCAAAACTGAAGAACACATTCCAGTTGCCAGACATGTTTAGGTCTTTTTTTTTGGGGGGGGGGGGAGGGGGCACACTAGCACACTATTATCTATGGTAATGAATTCACCTTTCATTGCAAATGAAAGATTCAGACTAGAAGAACTTGTAATGCTCATAAACTAAATCATCAAACCATTTAAACTATAACCACTTACAACCAATCTAGAGTTGGCATCTCAATGAAAGTTAGGCATATACTATTATGTAATGTAATTTGGAATGGATTTGGAGCCTTGAAGGAGCACAATTATGCAATTTTTTTCCATTCTCTCCGGGTCCCACTTTTCCTCCTGAGATCTACGCGGTAAGTACCAGTTTCTTTGTTTTGCATTCCCATTGCTGCTCTAATTTGGAGAGAGAAGAGAACAAATATTGGAGATTGCATTTCTTATTGTGGAAAGGATGCTTAAGTGAGCGGCTTAGGAGGGAGTTTCTGACTGATAAAATGAATCAGAAAAAAAAGCTACTTTTCACTCTAGAGTCCGTGAAAAATGGAGTATCTGTCCAACATGGGTGTTTAAGGAGATACTAGAAGAAAATCCCCACCCTACCCATATGGGTTTAGTTTTGTATATTTGCTCCTTTCAAAAATCTTGAGGTAGTTATCACCCCCGTTTTACAGAGAAAAGCAAGATCTCAAAGTCATCCTGGTAATAAAACCTGAAATCAGGATTCAGGTTTTCTTTTGTAATTCATGAATGCTTTTAAAAAATTGCTTCTCATTATTAATATATATAAAAGGACATTTAAGAGATATATGTAAGTTATAAAGAATAATAATACCATGGACACCCTTGTGTGTGCCCAACATGGAGTTGAAGAAGTCCCCTGAGTGTTCTTCCCCATTGAATCTCATCCTGATCCCTCTGAGCTAACTTCTATCTTGAATTTTACAGCTATTATTCCGTTGCTTTCCTGTGTATATTTCCAAGCCTTGCACAGTATATGTTGGTTAATTTTGCATGTTCTCATTTTTTATATACAGGAATCATACTGTTAAGTGTTCTGCTATGTGATTTTCATGCTCAGTCCTACACTAGCCTACCTGCCACTGCATGTGGCTGTCCTTGGATTGTCCAGGGCTCTATTGAGATGGATCTTTACCTGTGCTTTGAATCTCAGATATTGTGAATAAATATCACCTTTGTTCTTGGGAACCTGATTATCAGTTTAACTGTTCTGCCCTATTGCTTGGGCATGCTTATCTCATCAGTCATTGGACATTCTGTTTCTTCTTGTGTTTCTATTATTAAAAATAATTCTGCCATGAACGTTCTTGTGCATGTCTGCTAGTGCAAATGGGTAGCCATTTCTGGGTATTTATCTAGGCAGGGACTTGCTAGGTAATGAATATGTGAATGCTTGACTTTACCAGGTAATGCCAAACTGTTTTCCAAAGCATTGGCACCAGTGCACTTTGTCACCAGCAGGGCACACAAGTTTCAGTTGTTCCACATTCATTTTATCACTCTTCATTATGTGACTTTTTATCTTGCCAATTTTGTAGGTAAGTAACAATTTTTTATTGTATCTTAACTTGCATTTGGATGATTGTTATTAACGAGACTAAACCCCCTTTCATATATTAACAGGCCATTTATATTTCCTCTTCTTTAAACTCCCTGTTTTTGTCTTTATTGTGTAAATATTTTTTCTATGGTGTTGTCTTTTTCCTATTAATCTGTAGAATATTTAATATATTCTGTCTATTAATCCTTACCAATATCATATGCTGCAAATACCTTCATCTGGTTTGTTAGCTTGTCAGTTTTTATGTTCTTAATTTTTTAGAGTAGTTTTGGATTTATAGAAAAATTGAATAGAAGAGAGGAGAGTTCCCAGATACTTCATCACCTTCCTTATTTTATCTTATTATTAATATCTTGCATTACTGGAAAGTTGTTACAACTTATCAACCTATATTGATGCATTATTAACTAATAATGATTGTTATGATTTGGATGTGAGGTGTTCGCCAAAAGCTCATGTGTGAGACAGTGCAAGAAGGCTCAAAGGAGAAATGATTGGGTTGTGAGACTCTTCACCCAATCAGTGATTTAATCTGCTGATAGGGATTAACTGAGTGGTAACTGAAGTGGTAGGGTGAGGCTAAAGGAGGCGGGGAATTAGGGTGTGGCCTTGGTTTATATATTTGTACATGGAAGTGGAGTCTGTGCTTCTTGATCACCTTGATGTGAGCTGCTTCCCTCTGCCACACACTCTGCCATGATGTTCAGCCTCACCTCAAGCCCAGAGAAATGGAGCCAGCCTTCTATGGACTAAGACTTCTGAAATCATGAGCCCTCAAATAAATTCTTCCTCCTCTATAATTGTACTGGTCGGGTCCTTTAGTCACAGCCGTGAAAAAGCTGACTAAAATGATGATTTACTTTTGGTTGCATCCTTTGTGTTGCACATTCTATGGGTTTTGAAAAATACATATTATTAGGTACAAACCATCACAGCATGATACGGGATAATTTTACTAACCTAAAAATACCACATTCTCCACCTAGTCAATCCTGACCCCACCTCCCACCAAAACCCTAGCAATCTCTCTTTTTGCTAACTCTATGATTTTGCCTTTTCCAGAATATTCTGTAGTTGAAATCATAAAGTACTGCACCTTTTCAGATTGGCTTCTTTCATTTGGCAATATGTCAGTAAGGCTCCTCAATGTCTTTTTATTTTCACGTTAATTTTTTTTATTATTAGTTGTTCAAAATATTACAAAGCTCTTGACATATCATATTTCATACATTTGATTCAAGTGGATTATGAACTCCCATTTTTACCCCGTATACAGATTGCAGAATCACATTGGTTACACATCCACTTTTTTACATACTGACAACCTAGTGAATGTTGTATTCTGCTGCCTTTCCTATCCTCTACTATCCCCCTCCCCTCCCCTCTCATCCCATCTTCTCTCTCTACCCCATCTACTGTAATTCATTTCTCTCTCTTGTTTTTTTTCCCTTTCCCCTCACTTCCTCTTATATGTAATTTTGTATAACAATGAGGGTCTCCTTCCATTTTCATGCAATTTCCCTTCTCTCTCCCTTTCCCTCCCCCCTCTCGTCCCTATTTAATGGTGATCTTCTTCTCATGCTCCTCCTCCCTGTTCTGTTCTTTGTTGCCCTCCTTATATCAAAGAAGACATTTGGCATTTGTTTTTTAGGGATTGGCTGGCTTCACTTAGCATAATCTGCTCTAATGCTATCCATTTCCCTGCAAATGCCATGATTTTGTCATTTTTTAGTGCTGAGTAATACTCCATTGTGTATAAATGCCACATTTTTTTTTATCCATTCATCTATTGAAGGGCATCTAGTCTAGCTATTGTGAATTGTGCTGCTATGAACATTGATGTAGCTGTATCCCTATAATATGCTCTTTTAAGGTCTTAGGGGGATAGCTGGGTCAAATGGTGATTCCATTCCCAGCTTTCCGAGGTGTCTCCATACTGCTTTCCAAATTGGCCGCACCAATTTGCAGTCCCACCAGCAATGTACAAGTGTACCCTTTTCCCCACATCCTCGCCAGCACTTGTTGTTGTTTGACTTCATAATGGCTGCCAATCTTACTGGAGTGAGATGGTATCTTAGGGTGGTTTTGATTTGCATTTCTCTGACTGCTAGAGATGGTGAGCATTTTTTCATGTGCTTGTTGATTGATTGTATGTCCTCCTCTGAGAAGTGTCTGTTCAGGTCCTTGGCCCATTTGTTGATTGGGCTATTTGTTATCTTATTGTTCATTTTTTTGAGTTCTTTGTATACTCTGGATATTAGGGCTCTATCTGAAGTGTGAGGAGTAAAAATTTGTTCCCAGAATGTAGGCTCCCTATTTACCTCTCTTATTATTTCTCTTGCTGAGAAAAAATTTTTTAGTTTGAGTAAGTCTGATTTGTTAATTCTTGTTTTTAACTCTTGTGCTATGGGTGTCCTATTAAGGAATTTGGAGCCGGACCCCACAATATGTAGATTAGAGATTTGATAGCTCATTTCCTTTTTTCAGTGAATAATACAGCATTGCATTGGTATACCTGTTTATCCATTTACCTGTTAAAGAATATTATGGTTGCTTCCTATTTAGGGGGAAGTTATGAATAAAGTCGCTATGAACATTCAAGTGCAGGTTTTTATGTGAACAAGTTTTCAATTCATTTGGGCAAATATCAAGGAGCATGGTTGCTGGATCACGGTACTGAGATATATTTGGCTTTGTAAGAAACTGTCGGACTCTCTTCCAAAATGACTGTATCATTTTTCCATCCCACCATCAGTGAATGAGAATTGCTCTTACACCTTCTTGCCAGCATTTGGTATTGTCAATGTTTTGGATTTTCAATATTGTTGTAGTTTGATTCTGAAATGTACTCCAGTGCCATCTGCATCCAGCACAGCCGGCTAACTCAAGGTCACTCAGGGGAAATTCCCAAGGCATTAGAAATAAAACACAGACACACAATTTACCTTTAAACCAAGCTCCAGAACGGGAGAGACAGGAACTACAGGAGAGGCTGGCAAGAGAGCAAGCACTCTTTTATTAGGGAAATCTAAATTCTTAGGAAATCCTATCCAATGAAAGTGAAGGGGGCAGGGTTACAAGGACAGGTGAGGTGATTGGATCCCTGGATATGTGGAGAGACACACCCCTGCAGGAAGACAGTCTCTGGAACCCTAGAAGACCCAGGCTAACCAGCAGCGTGACAGCCACCGGATGCCACACCGCTCAGCAGGGGAGTCAGACCTAGTCAGTGCTAGATTGGTCTCCCACACCCCAGAAGTTTGCGTGTTGAAGGCTTGGTCCCAGCTGGTGGCGCAGCTGGGAGGTGGTGGAGACTTGGGGAGATGGAGCCTAGATGGAGGAGGTGGGTCACTGGGGCATATCCTTGACCAGTATATCTTGTCCCACTCCCCCCCCCGCCCCCTTCCTGGCTGCTAAGAAGTAAGTGGCTTTACTCTGCCACATCCTCCCCACCAGCCATGATATTCTACTTTATCACAGGCCCAGAAACAATGGAGTTGCTCAAAGAAGCTGTGAGCTAGGTGCACTTTGAGCAGAAAAAATAACACCTGCATAGGATGGAATAAATCTCAATGAATGGAAACAGCCTCAGAAATCATCCTCGTCGTCTTCTTTTTTTTAGCCAGAGAGAGAGAATTTTTTTTTTTTTTTTTAATTTTTTATTGTGGGTTGTTCAAAACATTACAAATTTCTTGACATATCATATTCCACACTTTGATTCTAGTGGGTTATGAACTCCCACCTTCACCCCATACACAGATTGCGGATTCACATCAGTTACACATCCATTGATTTACAAATTGCCATACTAGTGTCTGTTGTGCTCCGCTGCCTTTCCCATCATCCACCCTCCCCCCTCCCCACCTCTCCCCTCCCCTCCCCTCCTCTCTCTCTACCCCCTCCACTGTATAACCCTGAGGGTCTCCTTCCATTACCGTGCAATTTACCTTCTCTCTCCCTTTCCCTCCCACCTCTCATCCCTGTTAAATGTTAATCTTCTTCTCCTGTTCTTCGTCCCTACTCTGTTCTTAGTTACTTTCCTTATATCAAAGAAGACATTTGGCATTTGTTTTTTAGGGATTGGCTAGCTTCACTTAGCATAATCTGCTCTAATGCCATCCATTTCCCTGTAAATTCTATGATTTTGTCATTTTTTAATGCAGAGTAATATTCCATTGTGTATAAATGCCACATTTTTTTTATCCATTCGTCTATTGAAGGGCATCTAGGTTGGTTCCACAGTCTTGCTATTGTGAACTGTGCTGCTATGAACATCGATGTAGCAGTGTCCCTGTAGCATGCTCTTTTTAGGTCTTTAGGGAATAGACCAAGAAGGGGAATAGCTGGGTCAAATGGTGGCTCCATTCCCAGCTTTCCAAGAAATCTCCATACTGCTTTCCAAATTGGCTGCACCAATCTGCAGTCCCACCAGCAATGTACAAGTGTACCCTTTTCCCCACATCCTCGCCAGCACTTGTTGTTGTTTGACTTCCTAATGGCTGCCAATCTTACTGGAGTGAGATGGTATCTTAGGGTGGTTTTGATTTGCATTTCTCTGACAGCTAGAGATGGTGAGCATTTTTTCATGTACTTGTTGATTGACTGTATGTCCTCCTCTGTGAAGTGTCTGTTCAGGTCCTTGGCCCATTTGTTGATTGGGTTGTTTGTTCTCTTATTGTCTAATTTTTTGAGTTCTTTGTATACTCTGGATATTAGGGCTCTATCTGAAGTGTGAGGAGTAAAGATTTGTTCCCAGGATGTAGGCTCCCTATTTACCTCTCTTATTGTTTCTTTTGCTGAGAAAAAACTTCTTAGTTTGAGTAAGTCCCATTTGTTGATTCTAGTTATTAACTTTTGTGCTATGGGTGTCCTATTGAGGAATTTGGAGCCCGACCCCACCGACTGTAGATCGTAGCCAACTTTTTCTTCTATCAGACGGCGCGTCTCTGATTTGATATCAAGTTCCTTGATCCATTTTGAATTCACTTTTGTGCATGGCGAGAGAAAGGGATTCAGTTTCATTTTGTTGCATAAGGATTTCCAGTTTTCCCAGCACCATTTGTTGAAGATGCTATCCTTCCTCCATTGCATGCTTTTAGCCCCTTTATCAAATATAAGATAGTTGTAGTTTTGTGGATTGGTTTCTGTGTCCTCTATTCTGTACCATTGGTCCACACGCCTGTTTTGGTACCAGTACCATGCTGTTTTTGTTACTATTGCTCTGTAGTATAGTTTGAAGTCTGGTATCGCTATACCGCCTGATTCACACTTCTTGCTTAGCATTGTTTTTGCTATTCTGGGTCTTTTATTTTTCCATATGAATTTCATGATTGCTTTCTCTATTTCTACAAGAAATGCCATTGGGATTTTGATTGGCATTGCATTAAACCTATAGAGAACTTTTGGTAATATCGCCATTTTGATGATGTTAGTTCTGCCTATCCATGAACAGGGTATATTTTTCCATCTTCTAAGATCTTCTTCTATTTCTCTCTTTAGGGTTCTGTAGTTTTCATTGTATAAGTCTTTCACCTCTTTTGTTAGGTTGATTCCCAAGTATTTTATTTTTTTGAAGATATTTTGAATGGAGTGGTTGTCCTCATTTCCATTTCAGAGGATTTGTCGCTGATATACAGGAATGCCTTTGATTTATGCGTGTTGATTTTAAATCCTGCCACTTTGCTGAATTCATTTATTAGCTCTAATAGTTTCTTTGTAGAGCCTTTTGGGTCTGCTAGATATAGAATCATATCATCTGCAAATAGTGATAATTTAATTTCTTCTTTTCCTATTTTTATGCCTTTAATTTCTTTCGTCTGTCTAATTGCTCTGGCCAGTGTTTCGAGAACTATGTTGAAGAGAAGTGGAGAGAGAGGGCATCCCTGTCTTGTTCCAGATTTTAGAGGGAATGCCTTCAGTTTTTCTCCATTCAGAATAATGCTAGCCTGAGGCTTAGCATAGATTGCTTTTACAATATTGAGGTATGTTCCTGTTATCCCTAGTTTTTCTAGAGTTTTGAACATAAAGGGATGCTGTACTTTGTCAAATGCTTTTTCCGCATCTATCGAGATGATCATATGGTTCTTATTTTTAAGTCTATTGATGTGGTGAATAACATTTATTGATTTCCGTATATTGAACCAGCCTTGCATCCCAGGGATGAATCCTACTTGATCATGGTGTACAATTTTTTTTATATGTTTTTGTATCCGATTCGCCAGAATTTTATTGAGGATTTTTGCATCTAGGTTCATTAGAGATATTGGTCTGTAGTTTTCTTTCTTTGAAGTGTCTTTGTCTGGTTTAGGTATCAGGGTGATGTTGGCCTCATAGAATGAATTTGGAAGTTCTCCCTCCTTTTCTATTTCCTGAAGTAGCTTGAAAAGTATTGGTATTAGTTCTTCTTTAAAGGTTTTGTAAAATTCTGCTGTATACCCATCGGGACCTGGGCTTTTCTTAGTTGGTAGTCTTTTGATGGTTTCTTCTATCTCCTCAATTGATATTGGTCTGTTTAGGTTTTCTATATCCTCCTGACTCAATCTGGGCAGATCATATGACTTAAGAAATTTATCTATGCCTTCACTATCTTCTAATTTATTGGAGTATAAGGATTCAAAATAGTTTTTGATTATCTTCTGTATTTCTGAAGTGTCTGTTGTGATATTGCCTTTTTCATCCCGTATGCTAGTAATTTGAGTTCTCTCTCTTCTTCTCTTCACTAGCATCGCTAAGGGTCTGTCGATTTTGTTTATTTTTTCAAAGAACCAACTTTTAGTTTTGTCAATTTTTTCAATTGTTTCTTTTGTTTCGATTTCATTAATTTCAGCTCTGATTTTAATTATTTCTTGCCTTCTACTTCTTTTGCTGTTGTTTTGCTCTTCTTTTTCAAGGATTTTGAGATGAAGTATGAGATCATTTATTTGTTGGTTTTTTCTTTTTTTAAGGAATGAACTCCAAGCAATGAATTTTCCTCTTAGAACTGCTTTCAATGTGTCCCATAGATTCCGATATGTTGTGTCTGTGTTTTCATTTATCTCTAAGAATTTTTTAATTTCCTCCTTGATGTCTTCTATAACCCATTGATCATTCAGTAACCTATTGTTCATTCTCCAATTGATGTATGCTTTTTCCTTCCTTCTTTTATCGTTGATTTTCAGTTTCATTCCATTATGATCAGATAAGATGCATGGTAATATCTCTACTCCTTTATATTGTCTAAGAGTTGCCCTGTGACATAATATATGATCTATTTTTGAGAAGGATCCATGTGCTGCTGAGAAAAAAGTGTAACTGCTTGATGTTGGGTGGTATACTCTATATATGTCAATTAGGTCTAGGTTATTAATAGTGTTATTGAGTTCTATAGTTTCCTTATTCAACTTTTGTTTGGAAGATCTGTCCAGTGGCGAGAGAGGTGTGTTGAAGTCTCCCATGATTATGGTGTGGTGGTCTATTAGACTCTTGAACTTGAGAAGAGTTTGTTTGACGAACATAGCTGCACCATTGTTTGGGGCATAAATATTTATGATTGTTATGTCTTGTTGGTGTATGGTTCCCTTAAGCAGTATGTAGTGTCCCTCTTTATCTCTTTTGATTAACTTTGGCTTGAAATCTATTTTATTTGATATGAGTATGGACACGCCTGCTTGTTTCCGAAGTCCATATGAGTGATATGATTTTTCCCAACCTTTCACCTTCAGCCTATGTATGTCTTTTCCTATCAAATGCGTCTCCTGTAGGCAGCATATTGTTGGGTCTTGTTTTGTGATCCATTCTACTAGCCTGTGTCTCTTAATTGGTGAGTTTAAGCCATTAACATTTAGGGTTATTATTGAGATATGGGTTGTTCTTCCAGCCATATTTGTTTATTTCTGTTACTAAACATTGTTTGTTTTCCTCTTTGATTGTTTCCCCCCCCCCTTTACGGTCCTACCTCCCACTGTTGGTTTTCATTGTTATTTTCCATTTCCTCTTCCTGTAATACTTTGGCTAGGATGTTTTGAAGAGATGGTTTTCTAGCTGCGAATTCTTTAAACTTTTGTTTATCGTGGAAGGTTTTAATTTCATTCTCCATCCTGAAGCTTAATTTCGCTGGATACACCATTCTTGGTTGGAACCCATTATCTTTCAGTGTTTGAAATATGTTATTCCAGGATCTTCTAGCTTTCAGAGTCTGTGTTGAAAGATCAGCTGTTATCCTGATTGGCTTGCCCCTAAATGTTATCTGCTTCCTTTCTCTTGTAGCTTTTAAAATTCTCTCCTTATTCTGTATGTTGGGCATCTTCATTATAATGTGTCTAGGTGTGGATCTCTTATGATTTTGCACATTCGGCGTCCTGTAGGCTTCTAGGATTTGGGATTCTGTCTCATTCTTCAAGTCTGGGAAGTTTTCTTGTATTATTTCATGGAATAGACTGATCATTCCTTTGGTTTGGAGCTCTGTACCTTCCTGTATCCCAATGACTCTTAAGTTTGGTCTCTTAATGTTATCCCATATTTCTTGGATGTTCTGCTCATGGTTTCTTAACAGTCTTGCTGAGCTGTCTATGTTCTTTTCCAGTTGAAATACTTTGTCTTCATTGTCTGATGTTCTATCTTCTAAGTGTTCTCCTCTGTTGGTAGTATTCTCCATTGAGTTTTTAAGTTGGTTTATTGCTTCCTGCATTTCTAGGATTTCTGATTGCTTGTTTTTTATAACCTCTATCTCCCTGTATAGTTGATCCTTTGCTTCCTGGATTTGTTTGCGTAATTCGTTGTCGAAGTGATCTTTCATTGTCTGATTTTGCTGTTTAATGTCTTCCTTGATACTCCAGATCATCTGAAGCATGTATATCCTGAATTCTTTATCTGACATTCCATCTGCTGCAGCTGTTACCTCTTCTAAAGTTGCGTTGACCTGCATTGCTTGTGGTCCTTTCTTTCCTTGTCTTTTCATACTGCTTGCGTATCTTTCCTGCAGGTGCGGGCGGCGGCTCTGCTCTCTCCTTATTCCAATTGGGGTGTCGTGGCTACCACGCCGGCAGGTCACTGGGCCTGTTCTGGGAGCTGGTGGCGGCTCTGTTCTGCCCCTACTCCAATTGGGGTGACGTGTCTGTCGTACCAGCAGGCCACTGGGCCTGTCCTGCTGGTCGGTCGCAGATCTGCCCACCTTTCGGGCACGAGTGGAGGCTCTGCTTTGCCCCTACTCCAATTGGGGTGTCGTGACTACCCCGCCTGCAGGATGCTGGGTCTGTTCCTGGCAAGGGAGGCGACTCTGCTCTGTCACTACTCCAATTAGGGTGGTGTTTGTACCCCGCCGGCAGGCTCCTGGGCCTGATCCGCCGGTCTGTTGTAGGTCTGCCTACCTTGAAGGCGCGGGCGGCGGATCTGCCCTGCCCCTCCTACCACGCCTGCGGACCCCTGGGCCTGATCTGCAGGTTGATCACTGGTCTGCTCACCCTGCGGGCACGGGTGGCGGTTCCGCTCCACCCCCACTCCAATTGGGGTCACGTGACCACCACACCGGCAGGGCCTGATCCGGGCGTGGGATAAGGATCTGCTCTGCCCCTACTCGAGTTGGGGTGACGTGTGTACCACACTGGCAGGCCACTGGGCCTGACCCGCCAGGCTGTCACAGGTCTGTTTACCTTGCAAGCGCGAAGGGCGGCTCTGCCCTGCCCCTCCTACCACGCCCATGTACTACTGGGTCGTGGGTCTGCCCACCTGGCGGGTGTGGGTGGCGGCTCCGCTCCGCCCCCTCTCCAATTGGGGTCACGCGGTCACCACGCTGGCGAGCCGCTGGGCCTGCTCCGGGGGCTGGCGGCGGCCCGGCTCCTTCCCTCCGGCTCGAGGACAAATTGAGGAGACTCGGGTGACTGAGCCTCACCCCCCTTACCAGAAGACCAACTGCTTATGTCACCGCTGGTATTGATGAAGATCTCTCCTCCACCGCTTTCTGCTGACATCAGATCTCTGCCATGTTGGTATCCTATGCGAATGGCAGCATTTCGTTCCCCTTGCCAGGCAACCCAAGCAATGGGTGAGTCCTGACCTGCCCTCAGCAGGACCCGGACCGAGACACAGTTTCCGCGGGCTCCTAGCCCCGGTCCAGGGAAGTTCCGGGAGCCGGAACTCGGCCGCTCCGTGCTCGGTGTAAGCTCCTATAAGTGTAGGCTCCAAGAAGCAGCCCCCGCGGGCTCAGTTCCGGGAGCCGGAATTCGGCCGCTTAGTGTTTGGTGTATGCTCTGATAGGAGCAGGGTCCAAGAAGCAGCCTCCGCGGGCTCCGCAGCCCTGAGCCAGGGCGGTTCCGGGACGGTTCCGGGAGCCGGAACTCGGCTGCTCTGTGCTCGGTGTAAGCTCCTATAAGTGTAAGCTCCAAGAAGCAGTCCCCGGGGGCTCAGTTCCGGGAGCTGGAATTCGGCTTCTTGGTGTTTCGTGTTTGCTCTGATATTAGCAGGGTCCAAGAAGCAGCCTCCGCAGGCTCCGCAGCCCGGAGCCAGGGCGGTTCCGGGACGGTTCCGGGAGCCGGGACTTGGCCGCCCCGCGCTCCGTGTTCACTCCGATAAGATCAGATTTTAAGAAGCCCCCAGGCGCTGAACCCTAGCAATCTGTCTGCAAGCCGCAGGCGAATTGCAGCCTGAAATTACCTGTTCTATGGCTGAATGAGCTGCGGTCAGTCAAAAACAGGTGTGGTGACGTCAGTTTACCAACATGGTGGCTGCTGGCCTCCTCTGTGGTCTGACCGGTGTGGAGAACCGAGATGGACCGCTTCCTTCCCCGTCTCGAACCCAGAATTCAGCCCTGAGTGCGGTGCTTGCGCGTCTCGAGAGAGAATTTTTTAATATTTATTTTTTAGTTTTTGGTGGATACAACATCTTTATTTATTTATTTATTTATTTTTAATTTTATGTGATGCTGGGGATGGAACCCAACGACCCACCCATGCTAGGCAAGCGCACTACGGCTTGAGCCACATCCTCAGCCCCAGAAATCATATTCTTTAACCTGCCTGCATGATGCACAAATCTACTTTATATTATAGGAAATTTAGTGTCTAATTTGTAGAAAAATGCTTCTTTCTAAGTGTTTCTGTTGTATTCTATATTCAGGTACTACTGGAATAAAAGCATGAACTTATTTTAGTTTGAGATCTTTGGAGTGGAAGTAGTTTACCATCTCCTGTCCCCATGTTTCATGGTAGAATACAAAAGAGATCAGAAAAGATCACTGGATGGCAGTATGACACAGTAAAAAGACACTTGAGGACTTAGGCCGTACGTAGACTTAGGTTTGCTACCATTAGTTGTGTTATCTTGGACAAGTTGGTTGACTTTAGCCTCTCTTTCTCCATCTGTAAAATGAGGTCATCATATTATATATTCCAAAAGTTTGCTACCAGAATCATGGTTTTTCAAGTTCCATTAGTGGACTCCTGAATCAGCAGGTTGCACTAAGTGCATTCGAAAATGACTCCTGGTTTCTGGATTTCCAGGCTTGTCTCATGCCCATCACTCAAGGATGTCCAGGGTCTCCTCCTTCCATCTCTACCAGGGTCAGAGGCTGGTAGGTGGGCCCCCAGAGGATATGGCATCAGTGAGATAAGAACCTGGTCCTCCCAAGTGGCAAGTCATGTTCACTGTGCTAATGGGTCTCCAGAGTCCAGCCCTGGCTGTGGGTGTAATCAGGAGGCAGCTCCTTCCTGTCTAGGCATCCTGGGCTTCCTTGTGCACCACAAAGGGGCTTTAAGGGTAGACTCTTGGCTAGAAGTAGCAGAGAGGGAGAAACCGTGATTTGCCGAAGGTCTGTGTTGGTGGTAACAGTTAAATCCCTTGGCTGGAGATTTTCTTCTTCCAGCTCTTTGCAAGGTCTGCTGGGCTAATCCTCTAACCTGTTTGCTCTGTAGAAAATCCCTAAAGGTTTTCTCTCCTGATCACCTGCCTCTCTCTGTTGATACATTTGTTTTGAACAATACATTTGAATACATTTGTTCTGACCTCTAGGAAAGGATTACAGAGGCTGTAAGGAGGAAGCTGTGAGTTGATATCACTGAACTTGAGCTTCATCTGTCCATCTAGCCACAACCAGGTACTAGGGATTTTTTTTCTTTCTTTTAAATGAAGAGGAGGAAGAAACAAGGAGGAGCCAACTGAAAAAATAACCAGAAAAATAGCTTGTGAGGTTCGACTGAGGCTGGATTCTTCGATGGAGGTGTGCCTTTCTGAAAAGGCTGGGTGGTCTAGGGACAGGGGACCAGAGTGGCCTGATGCCTGCTAAGTATTCCTCTGCTTTCTCCCCCGAACTTTGCAGATGAGGACATCCAGGTCTCTGTCTAAGGTAATAAGATGAGGCAGTGAATCTTGAAATTCTGCTCTAACTAGCCCTAAATGGGGGACCAGATCTGGTCATATTTAGCTTTCAAAGTGAAGAGGCAGGTTGTACCCTGGAGCATGTGCATGTTGGGGTCCGGCCTACTGCAATGAGAATGCAAATCAGGGAAGGGGGAAAGCAGAATGCCCAGGAAGAGGACATGGATGTGGGACAGGCAGTTGGAGATTCCACCTTTCTGTGTTCCACTTTCCTTCACCCTGATGTGGAGGTCACATGATCAGGTCAGTGTGACCCATAATGGGAATGTGCTCCTGCTTGGCTCGGTTCATGAACCATCTCTTTACTTCCCCACACCTAAAATATCATCCTTGAGTAGAGATTCATTTATTTGGACAGATAATTCCTTTTCCTGGCATTCTTTTTGAAAACTTAGTGGCGTTTGAAATGGGATTCTTGTGTGTGAATTAAGCAATTAGGAAGCTTTCCTTCCGAAAATAAGTGCCAGGGTGCAGGAGAGCTGCACTGACACACAAGGTGACACCTGGGGACCCCTATGTGAGACATCCAGAGGGACTGACTGCTTTTGATGTTCCAGGATTGGCATATCATGTAGGGCCTAATGTTCATTGCCATAGAATCTTGTGGGAGGAGATAAATAATTCATAAAAAGAATGGCAGCTATTATGAATACAAACAACAATAAGTGTTGGTGAGGATGTGGGGGAAAAGGTACACTCATACATTGCTGGTGGGACTGCAAATTGATGCAGCCATTATGGAAAACAGTATGGAGATTTCTTGGAAAATTAGGAATGGAACCACCATTTGACCTTGCTATCCCTCTCCTCGGGCTACACCCAAAGGACTTAAAAACAGCATATTACAGGGACACAGCCTGTAATGTTTATAGCAGAACAATTCACAATACCTAAACTGTGGAACCAACCTAGATGCCCTTCAATAGATGAATGGATAAAATGTGGCATATATACACACTGGAATATAACTAAGCAATAAAAAGAATAAAATCATGGCATTTGTAGGTAAATGGATGGAGTTAGAGAAGATAATGCTAAGTGAAGTTAGCCAATCCCCCCAAACCAAATACTGAATGTTTTCTCTGATATAAGGAGGCTGATTCATAGTGGAGTAGGGAGGGGGAACATGAAAGGAATAGACAAACTCTAGATAGGGCAGAGGGGTGGGAGGACAAGGGAGTGGGCATGGGGTTAGAAATGATGGTGGAATGTGATGGATATTATCCAAAGTACATGTATGAAGACACAAATTGGTGTGAACATACTTTGTGTACAACCAGAGATATGAAAAATTGTGATCTATATGTGTAATAAGAATTGTAATGCATTCTACTGTCATATATAAATTTAAAAAATTAAAAAATAATTAGAAAGGCTACATAAACATCAATGGCATAACGGAAAACAAAGGGGATTCCATTAGAATGTGCTTCCCAAATCTGGCTGCATAGAACTCACTTGGGGAGCCTCTGGTCTCCACCACTAGGGAGTCAGGTCCATGTAATTTCTGTGCTTAACCTAGTGACTGACTGGCACATGGGCGAGCTCAGTGAGTATGTTGAGAATGAATGCATCCCCAAGGTCCATCCTAACCCTGCGATTCCATGCATCCTTCTGGCTCAGAGAGGTAGAAGGGAGGTGTTTGCTGGAAAAATCCTTGAGGTAGGAAGAAGGACTCTTGATCACAGGAGCTGGTAACTAGATCAGTTTGGCAACTTTGCAGCTATTTTACATAAATGACAGGTGAGGGGTGGGGGGAGAAGCTGGTTTCAATTTCCCACCTTTCTCCTAATTAGCTTTTAAATTGAACGCAGCTTCTATTTGAGAAAGGTGAGCTGGCTTTTATAAAGCAGCAGATAGAATCTGCCACCTGCCACGGTTTAAGGTTTTGTCTGAGAAAACAAAATAAGTGTGAGAACCTAAGTGCCTGGCCTAGTGAGAACTAGCCAGCTAGCTCAGAAAACAGACAGGAGAGAGGCGAGGAGGGGCCCTGGGTCAGGACAAGAAACTCCAGGCTCGGATCAGCCAATTACTTGCATTTTCGTGTGGTGTCCAGTCCCTGTGGGTCCATGACCTGGCTATGGGAAGCACAGATAGAGACAACAGAGGAGGCCTCAAATTTAAATGAGGGCCTCTAGTGGGGAGAATCTTAACAACCTCAGCCAGCATCTCCTGTTCTATCCTCCCAGGTTCTCCCGCCCAGGTTCCTCACTGTCCTCTTCTATAATCTAATCCACTCTATCTAGGCTCTCAGTTGCCCAGAGTACCTCCTGCCCCATCATTGATTTGAACCTTTGATAATTACCTGTTGTAATACCTTTTGTTTTTATTTTTATTTTTCGGTACTGGGTATTGAACTCAGAGGAATTTTATCACTGAGCCACATGACCCCGTCATTTTTTTTAAATCTTTTATTTTGAAACAGGGTTTGCTGTATTGCTGGGGTTGGCCTTGAACTTGGGATCCTCCTGCCTCAGCCTCCCAGAGTCCTGCGCCACCATATTTGGCCCTTTTGTCTTTAAATAATAGGATTTTTAAATTATAAAAGCAGTGCATATTTATATAAAAGGTTTGGGAAATCAGGAGCTTTACAGTTGACTTCTGGCTGTTTTGGAAACTTCTAAGAACAGCGATGCACACAGAGAAGTGGAAAAGGCTCTATCAGCTCCCTAGTGCCCTTTCTTATTTCCCAGAATCCAGCCACAGTTCATGGGCTGCACTGGAAGCCCCAACTTTGCCATGTGCCCCTGTGAATAAAGTCTTTTTTACACAGGAGAGTTCAAATGTAGATACAGAGACTATTAAAGAGACTCCTGTTGCATTGACTTAGAAATCAGTGCAGGGCCAAAGGACAATGACACCAAAATTCACTGTCTGAAAGAAAGGTGGCATTTTACTATGAATATGGGAGATCACACCCTCTTCTTCCTTCCATGGTAGAATGTAGTGTTGTGATGGGATACTGTGTGCCTCTTGGAGAAACTGCAGGAAACAGAGTCACCAAGCTCATAATCTTGCACAACAACATATTGTTATCTGAGTATGGGAGATGGGGTGCAGAGATGTAGAAGCCACCCATCCTGGGGGGTGGCTTGGTTAGACCTGGGGCAGCTGGAACCCCTGGCTGTGAGTTGCCTCCTGTCTTGACCCTTGTTGCTGTACAAGTATTAAATTTTTTTCTGTATGTGTCATGATGTGTCAAAGGTTGGGAAGCACGGCTCTGTTCAATAGATTGCAGCTTTGGTTCTATGAGAGGAAAGATAAAGTTTGTGTTGGCAAGCTTTCTGCTATTATGACAAAACAACTGAGATAATCATATAAGGAGGAAAAGATTGATTTTGGCCTCAGAATTTTAGAGGATTTCAGTCCATGGTAGCTTGTCCCTCTTGCTTTGGGCCTGTGGCAAGGCAGAACATCATAGTGGGGAGCATGTGTTAGAACAAAGCTTCTCGTCTCATGGCAGCTGGAACATTAAAGAGAGAAATGGAAGGAGGCCAGGTTCTGAAAGGTTCCAACTCCCAGGAGTACCTTAGGCTAGAGACTAAACCTTCAACACATGGGCCTTTGGAGGACACTGAAAATCCAAACGGAAGAAAGCTCTTAAGACACACATCCGGAAGTCACTTGAATAAATCTTACAAACTGATAGGACTTTGTAGATTACATCTTGCCCAGACTCCCATTCCATACACATTTTGCACAGATGATCATCAGGTGGATTCCACCTGATGGGAAAGTCAATGCTTCAGAGAGATTCCTACCTTTTATGTGCAACTCTAAATTTTATAAAATTCTTCATTTTATTGAACCAGACATTTCTCCAATTATAGTTCATTATAACATGATGGTAATATTGATTTGACTTTTCTGATCCATAAATTTCCATTTACTTCCCTATAATTCCCACACTTTGACCTGATTCTGTCCTTTGAACCACGTAGAAGAAATTTGTACTATATCATAAGTGGCAGCCCTTCTGACATTGCCCTTCCTATAGGAGTTTTGTTTTAATAAAAGACTAATTTTTAGAATAGTCTTAGATTTACCAAAAAAAAAAAAGAGAGATATAAAAGTTTCCACACACTACTCCCCACCATCTACCCAGTTTTCTTTATTATTTATATCTCATAGTGCATTTGTTATAAATAATGAACCAATATTGATATGTCATAATTAACCAAACTCTATACTTCATGCAGGTTTCCTTAATTTCTACCTAATGTCCTTTGTCTGTTCCAGGATCCCGTATTACATTTAGTTGACATGTCTCTTTAGTCTCCTCTTGGCTCTGACATTTTCTTAAACTTTTCTTGACAGGGCTTTATCCCAAGCCACCTGGACATGTGCACACACGTGCACACATATACATAAATATTTCTACACGTAGCCATCTGTATCTATATTAACTTAAACATGAGCTATATCTACAATTATAGTCCATTATAACATGATGGTAATATTGATCAGACTTTTCTGATCCATAAATTTCCATTCCAACAAAGAGAAACCTGGTTTCTACCATCTGCCTTCAACTTTTTGGGGGGATGGGCACCAGAGATTGAACTCAGGGGCACTCAGCCACTGAGCCATATCCCCAGCTCTGTTCTATATTTTATTTAGAGACAGGGTCTCACTGAGTTGCTTGGTGCCTTGATATTGCTGAGGCTGGTTTTGAACTCGAGATTCTCCTGCCTCAGCCTCCTGAGCTCCTGGGATTACAGGCATTTGCCACCCCGCCCAGCTGCTGTCTACTTCTTAATTGTTCATTTCCAATATATGTATATGACAGTTACCATAATGTTAATCTATGAGAATTTCTCTTTTGTTTTATTCTTTTGTCAAGTTAAGCATCATAGCTCCTTTAGCCATCTTGTTCATCCTCCATCAATTTCATGGGAAATGAGCACAGATCACTTTCTGCATTTTGCAAATGAGGAAAATTGAACTCTATCACTCATTCACATTCAAGGCACTAGTTGAAGTGTTGTGCACACATTAAAGTCATTCTTCCTCACAACAACCTTATGAGCTTGTTAATGATAATATCCTCGAGTAATAGGAGGAGAAGTTAATGACTCGTCCAAATTCAGATAATTAATGAATAGTGGAACTGGATTCAAAATGAAAGAGTGTGACTTCCAAGTTCATGCCCTTGAGTATTGTCATGCCACACAGCTGCTGAAGGAATCTTTCTGAAGGATGGCTTTGCTTTGCACATACCGTACAAACCTTCAGTGGTTCACATTTTCCCATAGGATAAGACCAAGTTTCTTAGCCTAGCTTTCAATGCTTCTGCAACCCACAGCCAACCCTGTGCTCCAGCTTATCCTTTCTGAGCAGTGGAGACCCCTGGAGCATGCCTGGATACTGTTGCTTCTCCTAATGAGCATATCGTCTTCCCTCCTCTCAGTCTAGACCAAGCCCCGTGCATTCCAGAAGTCCCTTTCCCCTCCTCCTGGGCTCATTGCATTTATGGTGGTATCTTCCTTTTTTTTTTTTTTATCGACACTTGACACTCACTGATGTCCTTTGTCTGATATTTAGTCTGGGCTGTATTTTGTTGATGTACTTTCCATTCACCTGTTGGTCTCTCCATTGCATCCTCAATGCCAGCTTGTTGTTACTGCTGATACCTCCGAGTTTTAATATTCGTAAACCTACTTAATGAGAAGTTGGATTCACAATTGCAATATTTCCTCAGATATCATCACAGTCTATTCATAGATAACCACATCTGCATGTGGTGCACATTAGCAAATAAACCAACGTGGTCTGAGACCATGGCCCGTGCTCTGTGAAATCTTCTCTCCCTCAGATTACCTTCATATTCCAGGAGGTCAAGACCGAATATTCTAAATGCCCCCATCAGTACCGCTCTGTGGAGGACTCAGCTGTGCTAAAGGACAATAAATGTTGTACCTCAGTTGCCAATTTAAAAGGGTCTGGCCCCCTGTATCTCAGCTTTAGATGTGCTTCCTTCAGGTCTCTAGGGAAGGTCTGGAAGAAAGAGAATTCTAAGTTTTGTTTCAAAGAACAGAACTTGTGTTCAAACTGAAGGCTGTTTGCTAAACTTTAGTTATTTCAGTGCTGCCTTCATAATTTTTGCCATATCTCATGCTCCCTTTTATTTTTTTACTTGAATTTTGATTTCATCCTAAGTAATAACAACTGCAAAAATCACATGCTTAAAGTGCTTCTTATAGTTTTTCAAATGGATAGCAAAATAAATGCATAGCCATTGGGTGATTGTCTATCTGCATCCTGCACAGAATTATGTCACCTACCCCTGTGGTGTGCTTACTACCTTGGAAAAAATTGTTCTAAGATTGTGGTCTTTTCCTCTCTACCCCTTTCTAGATGTGAAGCCTTTCTGATGAGAGCACTGGTATTCAGGCTGGGCACCTGTGTCCTGGCAGGTTCCACTAAGGCATCTTTGGGCATTTTGAGTTCTGGGCAAGACTAAGAGCATTTTCTTTCCTAAAGAGCAAGATAACATTAGCTCTACTTCTATTCCTTACCATCTACAAGGATGCTGGTTAAGATTGTGTTGGAAGAAAGCATATATTGATTTTTTAAGGTGTGAAAATCATAAGACAAGTGGATCCATCATTAGCACTTCTGGAAAGATTATTTGTGGGTAGTAATTCATTTCATGCATTGAGTACTTCTTTGAGCTTCTTTGAACTCTTCCTAGCTTGGGATCAGGAAAGCTGGCTTCAAGTATACCTTGCTTATTGTAAGGAAATGAAATAAAGGTCCAGGTGGCTTGGGACCTTATTACACTTTTCTTCTACTTGACTCAGGTTGAATATAAGCCTTTGGCTCAAGTCCGGAAGCCACCCTCCAAGATCAGGAACCTCAAAATGACCCGACATTTGCATAAGGTAGGAAGTGTTGGTTAGTGACTTTAGGAAAGGACGAGGGCAGTGGATGGAAGAAATAGCTTTTTACAGGCACTTTTGGCCAACTCAGCATGACAATGAGAGCCCTTTATCCATATCACCATGCTTCTCTCCACACAGTTTTAAACATGGCTATTTGTTGATAGTTAGATTATCTCTTTCCCAATCAGTTAATCAATCAATGTAGGAGGGCAGTGACCCAAGTGAGAAGGTCAAGTCTATAACGTAGCCGTAGAGGAAATGGGAGTTTTTGTTGCATCAAGAAAGATTTGCATTGTATAGCAAAAAGGCCTTCCCCATGTTTGGAAGGTAAAATACTGGAATGAGAATAATAATGGCTATCACTTATGGAATACTCTACATAGTTTCACAAAAGCTATGAGGTAGGTCCCATTTTTGAGAGTGATGAAATAATTAAGGCTGAGAGAAAGAATCAGTGTGACCCATTCAGTGTCTACAGCTAGTGAGTGGTGGAATGGGGAGTCAACCCCAGATCCTGTGTGCTTGATTACTCTGCTCCCTGGAATCTTCTTTTTTTTTCCCTCCAAGAATCTGGGTTTAGGCTCATCCTTGTTGTGGGGAGGAGTCTAGAAGAAATGACCTCTGGAGAATTTTCTTATCTGAGGTTTCTATACCTATCCAATTTCTCTTCTGTAGGGTACAAACACCAACATTACTTCACTCCCTTTTATGGATACCAAGGAGAAGAAGAATGTGATCAACCTCCCACACATCAGCAACAAAATTCTGCTGAAGCCTGGTGTGCTGTCCCGGGTAAGTACAGGGCAGTGGGCATGCTCCTGAGCAGACAGGTGAAAGACCTAGCTTCAGTTCAGAACCACATCTAGAAAAGTCCAGGAAGGTGGGGGAAAGGAGTAGCAGCTAAAGAGTTGGGTTCAAGTCCTTTTCTCACTCTTTGTACTGAATATGAACTTGGGTAAATATGCATTTTACTTTCTCTTACCTACAAAGTGGGCCTTTAGGGAGTTGTCAGGGATGATTCATTGACTAAAGGAAAAATGAAGTTGTGGTGTATAAATGATAGAAGAAAACAAAATCTTGTTTTCCTTCCATGTCATCTACCGTTTTTTTATAGGGACCCAATAAGATACTATGTAGGAAAGTCGTAAGAGGTGTTGTTATATAAATTCAAGTTTACATGTCCTTAAGCAAGTTACTTTATCTAGTTAGGAGCTGGCCTCCTCAAGAGCAATGATAAAAACTGTTCTCATCTCTTTCTACAGTGACACACCCCTGGGGTTGTCAACTGTATGCTCTAATGTGCATGTCTCCTGGGGCATGAGATGAGAATTAGATACTTCCTTTGGGAGAAAGGTGGAGAAAACCTACTGTCTCTTAACTACTGTTTTCTCCCTGGAAAGGTAGGACAAATCCTGTCTGGATGTGAGTGTTTTGGGGCATATAAATAGTTTATGTCCCCCAGAAGAAGTTGAAGTAGTTCTTTATTACCAATTTCTTTCCTTGGACAAGAAATTCAAACGCACAGTAGTAAGCTTCTGAGTACAAGGCTTTAGAAGCACCTTTCCACCCTAGCATGAAGACTCATGAACACAAGGTAGAAGAGAAACCACCAAAGAAGCACAAGGTGCCTCTGACAGCAGCAGGTATGACACTGGTGGGGTGGGCAGTAGCAGCATAGGCGGTGGTTGGGGGGGGGGGGGTCAGTGTTAAGAGCTGAGCTGACCTGGAGAGGGCCTAGTGGCCATATGTTGGAGTAGTCAACTAAGGCTACAAATCAAAATGAAAGAAGTTAAGCCTTTACCCTCTTACTGAAACAGTATAAACAAGAGGTTGGGTAAGAGGAAGTACCAGCATCACACTGTTCTATTACCTACCTTGGAACTATTCAAGGTAAGCGTCAGATGCATTAGTGCAGACAGAGGGCACTGTCTCACTGCCTGGGGAGCCCCAACGAAAGACTTCTGTCATTTTACGGACTTAGGAACAGAGGAAAGTGAGTGGGGAGGAGCTAGGAGTGGACAAGTCCAGAATACTGAAAGTAAAGTGTCCTGAAAATTCTGCCTTTCTCTTGACAAGGGGGTCTTGGCAGAGGTGCTTGAGGCAGGCCTCAGCTGGGTCTCCAATAGAGGGCTCTGAGTGGGGCCTTCTGGGTTAGACAGACTCAGATGCCTTAGAGAATCAGTCGCCTGCCAGGAGAATTTGGTCCTCAGCTGCAGCTCTGGTCAGAGACTACAAGCTCAGGCTGTGGACCAAGTCTGGTGTGGGAAGACAGCTGCCTCTGTGGAGCCTGCCAGATTAAGCCTGGGTAATTGTCTATTGTGAGGTCTGAAAGATCACACACAGTCTTCTGGCAGGAGCTACACTCCTCACGAAGTTCAGAGATTTCATGACCTCTTAGGATTCAAAGGAAGAGAACCAAAGTCCACTTAGCACTTACCATATGCCAACACTGTCCACTGCTCACAGCTTTTCTGCCACAGTGCTGAAGTTGAAATTGTTGTCCTTTTTAAATGATCTCAGGAGTGACCCTCCTGCCAGGAGATGATTTCAGTTCTGAGTTCATTCTGCCTTTACAGAGATGGTATCTGCCTCCTTCTATCTTGGGTCCTGATTTTGTCCTTTGGGCAAGGAACATGCCTTATTTAGCTTTGACATGACTGCTCTTCGGGTATATGAAGACAGTGGCCTTGTGCTCTATGTCTTTTTTTCTTTCTTTCTCCTCACAGTTCAACTTTTCAGCAGTTTGTCAAATAACATGGTGCCTCCTACCCTGATCCTGGCTTCCTGTCTCTGAGTACTCTTCATTTTATTCAAGTGTGAATCTCACTCCCCACCTGGCCCCCCTTGCCCTAACACAAACGCTCATGTGATCTGTCTCATGTAGATTAGAGAGGCACTAACAAGCATTTCCTCTATGGTTTGAAGTATTAGCTGGCTCCCCTGCAGGCCAGAGTGGGAGTAACCACAGGACTTTTTTTCTTTTTTCTTTTTTTTTTAGTTTTATTGATTTTATTTTTTTTAAATACACGATAGAGAAGTGCATTACATATAGAGCACAATGTTTCATATCTTTGTATATAGAGTATGTTCATGCCAATTCATGCTTTTATACATGTACTTTTTTGCATTACAATTCTTATATACCACAGTTTTTCATATCTGTTTATATATAAAGTATATTAACACCCAATTTGAGTCTTCATACATGTACTTTGGATAATGATGTCCATCATGTTCCACCACCTTGCTAATCCCCTGCCCTCTCCCTTTCCCTCCCACCCCTCTCCCCTATCTAGAATTCATCTAATCCTCCCATGCTCCCCCTCCTTACCCCACTATGAGTCTGCCTCCTTATATCAGAGAAAACATTCAGCATTTGTTTTTTGGGGATTGGCTAACTTCACTTAGCATTATCTTCTCCAATGCCATCCATTTACCTGTAAATGCCATGATTTTATTCTCTTTTATTGCTGAGTAAAATTCCATTGTGTATATATGCCACATTTTTTTTATCCATTCATCCACTGAAGAGCATCTAGGTTGACTCCACAGTTTAGCTATTGTGAATTGTGCTGCTATAAACATGGATGTGGCTGTGTTCCTATAGTATGCTGTTTTTTAAAAAAGGTACACTCATACGTTACTGGTGGGACTGCAAATTGATACAGCCAATTTAGAAAGCAGTATGGAGATTCCTTGGAAATCTGGGACTAGAACCACTGTTAGTTTGACCCAGCTATCCTTCTCCTTGGACTATACCACTGGACTTTTAAAGTTGCTTTTATGTCACCTGCCTGGTCCAGAAAACTTGTAGTTTTCAAACCTTCTCAAAATAAACTATTTGTCTGACCTGATTCCACATGAACTTGGACAAATATCACCTTAATGGTACACTATTGTTATAGGCTTTACTTCTGGACTTATTATTTTAAATATTTATAATAATAATGATAATAATAATAATTCATATTTTGCAGCAACCCATAGCTCTTGGGGCACTAAATTCTCTTTTCCCTTATGTTTGTGTTGTCATATTGAATTTTTTAAAATAGTTCCAAAACCTTGGCATTTATCCTTGTTATATTTCCTCGTGGGAATATTCTCCATGCATTATCTTTAAGAAACCACCTATTTGAGGAAAAGGCTCATGAACTAGAAAAGATATCACATCATCTGCACTTTCGGTAATACCCTTGTTGCCTCAACTTAACTAACAATTATCCGGTTTTTTCACATAGAAGCCCTAAAGAATTTTAAGAGTAAGCTGTCTCCTTATGAGCAAAGTGAAATCCTGGTCTACACAGAGCTATGGTCCCTGGGGCTTGATGCTGAGAAACTCAATGTGGCTCCAGAGAAATTCAGCAAGACAAGTTTTGATGATGAACATGGCTCCTATCTGAAGGTGATGAGGGAGGAGGTCATGGTGACCTCAGGTGGCTTGGGTGCAACAGAGAGTATGGAAAGGAAAGCAAAAGGGGATATTTTATAATGTTTTGTGTTGAGATGACAGGAACTAGACATTCCAACAGATGCTAATGAGTGCTAAACCAAATAAACACCTTGTTTAAACATGAAATTTAGTATGCAAAATCTTCTAACAGAATGGTGATTTTCTTCAAGGGTATTTGGGATAACAAGTTTGCATCCTGAGTGAACTCTCACAGGCTATTCTCTTGCACTGTCCTGGACCCCTTGGAAAAGATCAGACTGGAGTAAGATGCACTTGCCCCTCAATCTCCCTTTTTGTCTCCTCCACACAAGCCTATTCATGGCTCCTTTTGTGTTTTATAGCAGATGTCATTCCCTCCACAGATAAGAATAGTTTTTGTCACTGTAGTGTCCCTCGTGCACAGTGCTTTACTTCATTCCATTTTTCAAAAATTGATTGCAGAGACTCCTCTTTTTCTGACTGTACCTCTGGGGATCCCAGGGTAATGCCTCTTTCTCGCCTGAGGATGAAATCTGGACAGTGACCCCCTCTTCTGAGGATGCCTGCATGAGTGACACTTAGTCCACCAGGCTGTGAGCTGTCTGCACTTTCCTACTTCTGGAAATTCCATCACAATTTGGTTTTAGGATATGAATCTTTGAGGGCTTCATAGAAGAGATAAATTTTCTTAACATCATGTTTCTCAAGTTTGACTGTGCACACAAATCACTTTGGGTTTCTGTTCAGGTGCAGATTTGTGTTTAGCAGGTCTGGGGTGGGATCTGAGATTTTGCATTTCTGAAAAGCATCTTGGTGAAGCCTATACCACAGGTCCTTAGGTAACACTTCTAAGAAGCAAGGATGTGATTTTATCACTCACTCTTCATCTAGAACCCTGGTTTTTAACAATTTTAGGTCAAGGATCCCTTTGAGTATCTTCATCCCAGAAACATTAAGCTATGTATGTGCAATGCTTTGGGGCATTAATGGGTCCTTGGTTAAGAATCTTCAATATAAACATTTTCTCCAATTCAACCACATGTCCACAACCCCTCACTCCTTGCTCCTTCCTTTGCTTTGCCCTACCTGAGTCTAGAGTCTCTAAGAAATTAGCTGGGGTGTCAATACTACCTTTATGGGAATTCACTGGAACTCAGTTCTTTAGTCCCAAATCTTAGAGAAGTATGATTTGCATGGGGAGAGAGGGATAATGTGCATTCTCTGTAAGCTCCAATTTTTATTCCTATTTTATTCCAGCATATACACAAATATATAATTCCTAAACAAATGATAGCTACATTCTCACAACAAATGTTAATTGTAAAATTATTTACTGAGCACCTGTCATAAGCTTGGAATCTATTAGACTCTGAAAATACAAAGGGAACTATCATGAGTCAAGTAAGCACAACCAAAGTCCAAGTTGACATGTAAGCCAATAATTATGAGGCAACCAAACTGATGACATGAAGAAGATAAATGTAAATGCTTGAAAAATATATGCCAAATTTGTGCAGATTCTGTCCCATTTTCATGAAAGACCTTTTAGTCTAGACTAACCCTCTCTGATGTATCAGTAAAATGTTTTACATGCTCAAATTTATGGTGTTGATTCTTCTTTGTGAATAATCCTTTATCCTCAAACACACAGTCACAAACCAACCTGAAAACTTGTACATGCTCATCCCTCACCTCTTTCAAATTCATGTGTAATTGTAGAAAGCTGAGATCAAGAGCCTGATGACCTTAGAAATCATCTTATCCAGATTCTCATCTTCATCTTCACAGATGCGGTCACTCTAGCTCAGAGTACATAAGTGACTTATTTGAAGCCACCTAGCTCAAGTCTTTAATGGAAAATTTCCTGTGGTTTTAACTAAACACCTGGTTTCTTGCACAAGGATAGTCATGGGTGATTCTGGCTCTTAGAAAATATTACTCTCACCAAGAAGTCTGTATTAACTTCAGAAGGGGACTAAATATGAATAAGTATAAGAGAGGAACAAATCTGGTCAGGAAGGAACAGAACAGGCATAAAGCCTTCTCTGATTGATAGAGGCACATCAAGGGTCAGAGATAGAACTCCCCTAAAAGGGAGCTGATGTTGAACTTGAAGAGTCATGAAATGTCCAAAATAGAAAGAACTTTCAGTTTTATCCAGCCCCCTTACTTTTTAGGTCCCAAGAAAGACATGCAGGAAACCAAAGGGCTGGGACTAGCACCCAACATTTCCAAAGACTAACTAATGTTCTTTTCCCTGCTTGACATGGATGGAGCCTGTGGAACTAACTGCCCCTGGCACCACATGGGTGGTCTTGGATCCAGGAGATCACCTAATCACTACAGTAACAGAAAGAAGGGTGGGAGTTCAGAACCACTCCCCTCCAAGGAGTGACCCATGATCTAGGGATGGGGATCCAAGGGCCCTAGGGTCTGGCTCTTTTCCTCACCTCTGGCCTGGCTTCTGCAGGTCCTGCATGACCACATTGCCTACCGCTACGAGGTTCTGGAGACGATTGGAAAAGGGTCCTTTGGACAGGTGGCCAAGTGCTTGGATCACAAAAACAATGAGTTGATGGCCCTGAAAATCATCAGGAACAAAAAGAGGTGTGGCTCCATGGATGACATAGGCCATAGAAGATGGATTGCCTGGCTTCTAGCTGCTTCAGGACTCCAAACCTTTCTGCCTCTGCCTCTTCCTCTTATATTTCTCTTCATTCTCCCTTTCCTATTTCTCTCTCTTCATGTCTGAGTCCATGAAGGGGCAAAGCGGAAGTAAGAGTGTGGAATTATTAGTGCTTTCTGCGGTGTTAGACATTTCTGTTGGGGTTGTGGTAGGGTCTGAGAAAACGGGCTAATTGCTGCAGTATGACATGATACCTGTGTTTTCTGTCCTCATTCCCCACCCTCCCTGCCACTCCCCAATCACCTCAGATTTCACTACCAGGCCCTGGTGGAGCTGAGGATCCTGGAAGTCCTCAGAAGGAAGGATAAAGACAACAAGTACAATGTGGTACACATGAAGGACTTTTTCTACTTCCGGAATCACCTCTGCATCACCTTTGAACTTTTGGGGTCAGTCTTTTTGATTCATTTTCTTTTGAAAAGTTGCTTAAGGGAACTTGAAGAAAAACTTTGAAGTCATAAAACTAGATTTTTCTGGGCGTGAATATCTAGTGACTAGTGTAGACATAGCAGTCGCACAGTTATCTAGCAGGTCCAGGAGTGAGGAGAACGGGACCCAAAACGGAGATCTCACCCCATTCCTCAGTAAACCTGTTATCTGCCAGCATACTCATGTTGTGCTTCCCTGGTGCTGAGGACTAAGTACTGAGTAGGTGGAAAGTCCAAAACAAGGCCTCTGCCCTCAAGAGCTAAATTGAAACATGTTTAAAAGGACTTTCTTTGCTATCATGTTCCCCACACACTGGCTTCCCATCTCTATGGTATAGAGGCTGAAACCTAAAAGAACAGGAAGCTGTATGATCAGAGTGGGAAAAGGACTTTAATTCTGAGTAAAGAAGGAGAAGAGCAGATATTTTGGGTAAGAGAGCAGAGTCTTGATTTAAATAGATTGAAATCATTTGGGTGAATATTGGAACTGAAAAAGCATTCTAAATGGGAAAATGCATGCTAATTTGATTATTCTTCTCTCTGAGAAGTCAATATGCTGCAATTTAAACAAGCCCAGAAGACATTTAGCAAAGGAGAAAAATCAGGGTGAACCCTTAGAAGACATATGTTTCTGGATTCCCTGAGTTAGTACTTGGTGCTCCCACGACACCATCACTGATGGTGAGGTTCTAGGAACAGGCTATATTTGAGAGGGAGCATGGGCACTCCCCTCACCATCTCTGATAATTACAAAATGTGTTCTATCCTACCATATGCAACAGGGCATCGTCTTCTGTGGAGCAAAACAGACAGTCCAGGCTGCCTTTCTTGCCCATTAATCACAATGCCCAGTTAGGACATCATTGTACTTTAAAAGGGCTCTGTGAGGTCAAGAGAGGCCAGTGTGTAGAAGGAGAATCCTAAGCCTAGTAAGGTGGAGGTGCCCAGGTCAGGATGGCATTTCTCTGTTGTACCTCTCAAGAATGAATGGCTTGCCAGGCACAATGGTGCACACCTGTAATCCCAGCAGCTCAAGAGACTGAGAAAGGAGGATTGCAAGTTCAAAGCCAGCCTCAGCCATTAGCAAGGCCCTAAGCAACTTATTGAGACCCTATCTCTAAATAAAATATAAAAAAGTGTTGGGGATGTGGCTCAGTGGTTAAGTGTCCCTGGGTTCAATTCCTGGTACCAAAAATATGGCTTTCTAAATACCACCAAGGCTAGATAATCTTAGAAATGGAAGATCAGGAAGAGCCTGCAGAGTCATTTCTAGGTCCTTCTCTTTCCTTCCTATCTTTGTCTCACAGTTTGCACAGAGATCACAAATTGGCAATTTACAAACAAGTTTTTCTTTTTAAAGTGCTTGGCATTAGTTTCCAAGACTTATAAGTTAGCAGATTTCATATAATTGAATATGCTTTTATATAATATTTCAGGATTCTACCTCTCTAGAGAACTGAGGATTATCTGGCAAGAGCCAGCCTTCATTATAGCAAAGCCACAGTTAGATGGGACCAAGCAGCCACACTTGTCTTTAATAGAGTAGGAGTCCCTCATTTACCTTAGCTCTTGTCAGCACACTCTCTTTCTCCTTTACCTACAATATTTAGATAATCTTGTTAGGTCAGGGTAGGAATGACTTGGTTGAGTGACTGGTGGGCTTCCGGGGCCCTTCCAAGGGCCTGAGAACTATGACTATTATAGAAATTTGATCCAATCTCTGAACCCACACATGTAAATGAAGTACTTAAGTGGCTTTGTCATGAAAGAAATCAGGGTACATTGGAGAATCCAGCATGTTTGAGTGCCAATCTGGGTCTACCCTGAGTCACTGAGAAGGCTCAGTTTATCAGAAAGAAAAACCTTGCCTACTGATTTGAGATTTACTTGCTTCTAGAAGGGAATCCAGATAACACAGGATTACTTGAAGGTTCAAACTTGGATACTTTTTATACTCATCACTTTTTCTGTCTTTCCCAGAATCAACTAGTATGAGTTGATGAAGAGTAATAGCTTTCAAGGTTTCAGTCTATCGGTAGTTCGGCACTTCACGCTCTCTGTATTGAAGTGCTTGCAAATGCTTTACGTAGAGAAAATCATCCACTGTGATCTCAAGCCTGTGAGTATAACCTCTGTCCTGCCAGGAGAGCAGGTTCTCTTTAGTGGCAGTTAGGGCAGCCAGCATGGCCAGGGCTTCCAGAGTGGCAGCCCTAAATTTCCTGCTTATAGGCTAAGTGAGATGCAGTGAAGCCTGAGGCACACATTTTGGAAGGACTAAGAGAGGTGTAGTGTACTTGAGGCAGCTAAGAACCAGAGGGGTTTCCTGCAGAAGTGGTAGGGGTGGGTGGTGGCTGTCTTGAGCATCAAGATGTTCCACAAGTAGTTGTGGGGGTCTGGATTTACCCACTTTTGCCCTTTCAATCGTTAGTCGCTTATAGTTCTTAAGAATTCTTGCTGGATTCTAGAGTTTTCCCTTATCTGTTCTGCAGAGGCTTGTGCCATTCACGAAGATGGATCATTCTTCTACTCTGCTCTGCTAAGTCCTTACTAGATCCACTGTACTCTGTGTTGCTCCTCAGGTATGGCCCACCTCAGACCACTTCCTCTCCTTCAGTGGCTGTGCCCTTCTTACTTGTCATGCTAGTATTGTATTCTTAGCTCATTCTGTGTCTCCCACTGGACTGCAAGCTCTCCCAAGGTCAGACTGTTATGTCCCCAGGACCTAATATGGTGCCTGTGAGAATAATGGAAGGCAATAAATAAATGCTTGTTAAATGAGCCAATGATTGCCAATATGAAGAAGTAATACTATAGAGGTAGCTAAGGACAACATGTGAGGAACGCTCGTTCCAAAAGTAATCTGACCTTCACAAGGTGAATATCCCTTAAATTCCTTACTCCCTTCTCTGCACCCCCAAACATGATTTAATTTTTTTAAACTGTTACTCATAAATAAAATTGAGGATATTTTTTGTAACTTAATATTGTAAAGATATGGGAGGACATTGCTTTGTTCTCCATTTCCAAATTCCTAACCTTTAGCTTTGCGGTTCCAAAAATTCACAATGCCCATGGTTCTTGGGCTTAGGGAAGTGACTTTCACCAAGGAAATCTGTAAGACACTTAATGGCTAAAATATAAAGTAACAGATTTCCTTGACAAAGTATATCAAGTAGACCAAATATGTGCATCCCTTTGGAAAACATACACACAACCAGCAGGGTATTTTGTGAGTAAAGAATCAGGGAATTATTCTTATGGACTTCATGGTTAGTATGGATGAGCTATGATAGCTCATTGCATTTGTCCCTTCCCTGGAATTCTTTCTACCAAAAAGATGGGAGATGAGAGGGTATGGTAGTCAGCTTTTGGTCCCTGTGATAAAATACCTGAGATAAACTACTTACAAAGAGGAAAGATTTGTTTTGGATCACAGTTTTCAGAGGTTTCACTCCATGGTTGAATGGCTTCAACCATGTGATGAGGCAGAACCTGGCATTAGGAGTTCATGGCAGAGCAAAGCTGTTACCTCATGCGGCTGGGAACCAAAGAAAGAGACAGGGTCCCAATATCCCCTTCAAAGGCACAACCTCAGTGACCTAACTTCCTCCAATTAGTCCCATCTCCTAAAGGACCTACCACCTCTCCACAGTGCCATAGGCTGATAACTAAGCCTTCCACACAGCAAACTTTGGGCTTTTATCATAACAAAGGGCCAGCCCCATCTAGTGAAGGGGTCTTCTTTCCATTGGGCTAGAGACTCACTAGAAATTCTTTTAAGATTTCTGCTAATTATCCTCCTTGCATTAACACAAACATTCTTTAGAAAAGATACCGTGGAGCAAATTTGGATTTTTAGTTTTGGTACCAGAGGCTTCAGAAGAGGCCTGCTATGTCATATGTGCCATGTTATGTACTCAGCACGCAATCACATGATCCATTCATTTGACATGAGATCCTTGAGGCACAAGTAGGACTTTAATCTTCCAATCTCAGCCAGTGCTGAAAGGATAGCCCAGAAGCTCGACCTTGTCATTTCATGGGTTCCCCAAAGTCAGTGTGAGACACACAAACCCCAATCTAACTTATTTAGTTACTTATTCATTTATTTGTTTATTTATGTTCTTTATTGTCATAGTGGTAGGTCTACAGGGGCATTAAACCAATTCAGTGATATTTGTAAGGCAAGTGAGGCACAGAACTGGGTGTGGAAGAAGATATTAATAAACCCACCATCTTCAGGAGTTACATAATCAATATGGGGAAAGATACATGCAAAACAGTGAATAATGAATCCAAAGAAGGTGTAGACTACAAATCAATGGGAAATAAGAGCAAGAGAGTACAATGGAATGTGGAGGAGATGCCAGAGGAGGAGTTTGAAGGTGGTCAGATTTGAACTAGGCCCTGTAGGGATGAGCATTTAAGTAAGTGGAGCACCTTGGACAACATTAATTTTTATAAACTTGACCTGTCTTTTTTCTCTTTGTGCTAGGAAAATATAGTACTATACCAAAAGGGCCAAATCGCAGTTAAAGTTACTGACTTTGGGTCCAGTTGTTATGAGCACCAGAAAGGTAGGTTCCCCACTGTCTTGAGTTCTCCCATTGCAATTTCTCTTCGTTTACACACAAGACTACCTGGGTTCCAATCTAGGATCAGCCATCCAGGGTTACTAGTATGATTTTGAACAAGGTGTTTCACTTCTCTGAGCCTAAGTTTCCTCATCTATAAAATGAGAAATTAGATTCAAATACCATAGAGGCTCTTTAAAGATCTTATATTCTGTGGACATGAAGTTACCAATAAACATTGGGTCACAAAACTAACTACATGTGTATCAGAAACACCTTGGGGCTTTGAAACATTATAGTTTCCAGGACCTCACCCTACTAAATTTCTGGAGAGTGCACAGGAGTTTGCACTTTAGAAAACAGCCATTCTAATGTTTGGGATTTACTGTCCTAGATTCTCTAGGCTTTGTACTTTTTTTCCAAACTAGAATGCAGGAAGTAGCCCTGGAGCACATTTGCATCAACCTTTATTGGATTTGATTTAAGATCAATTAACTTGGCTTCTGTCAAGACTGATGTAGAAAACATGTACCATTCAACAAATGTCTATTTTCTGGTATTCATTATTTGCTGGTTTGGGTACCAAAACCAAAACATGAAATATTACCTGTCCTGGGTTGCTTATGTATAATGTAAGAGACAGAAAGATTAAAAAAAAAAAGTAAAATAAAATAGGTAGAATGATTGGGAAGATACACAGGCTCTATTAAGGGCACGCACACACAAAAAGACTGTGGGACCAGCCTTCCTGGTGTCAGAATGTGTCAGAGGGAGCCCTCTGAGGCTGCAGAAAAGACTATCGGATAGGTATTCCCAAATAGTCTGCAGAACCACTTTGGAGGACCTATCTCCTTAATATATTTTTCCATATGGATCCTATAAGAATTCCATCCAGAAAACAATGCTCCCCATAAAGAACTTGTATGTTTACTCTTTTTAGATATTGGCAACTGTATTAACCTATTAGTTGCTATTTATCTTGGGCTGCCAGGATGCTCAGAACTGAGTTTGCAATTACTGTATACTTGCTTTCTGACGGTAACGTCCTCCTTTATATTTCTCCTGACTTTCCTTTTATCTTTGACTATGAGGCACTATGGAGTATGGATACTGGAATTGGACTTCCTGGTTTCAATTCCCAGCTCTGTTCACTGGAAGCTGAATGACCTTGACAATTCATTTAACCTCAGTTTTCTTATCTTTAAAATTGAGACAAAAATTGTACCTGCTTCATAGGGCTTTTGTAAGGATTGGAAGAATTCATCTACATAAAGCACTTGGGATAGTGCCTGGCACATGCTAAGCACCACACAGGTGCCATTAAATTTATGATTTAAAGTACCCTATATATATGAACTTGGCATAGTACTCAAATTCATTTTGGAAAAGGCATGGTATAAAAGTTGTTTTTAATCAAACATTTATTTTAAGTTAAAGAATTATTACATTCTTATAACCAATCTAAACATTAAAGAAGTGATTATAGCCCCTCTCAATCCAGGAAATCACAACATAGGAAAAATCAAAATGTTCCATTTCCCTGGTTTTAGATTCCTTATCTATAAAATTTAGGCCCCCTACAATATAATCTTCTTTCTATCTTTATTTGCTGAGATTTTTGTTGAGATTTTCTTTTAGTACTTCATTATACTATATATATATATATATATATATATATATATATATAATATATTGAATAGACATTGAATTTAAATTTTGCATTTTGTACACTTCCAATTCTGATATGCTTCCCCCAGTGCCAAATCACAATACTGTCAGAAATTATCTTTCCAAAGCTCACCTGACAGTTTGAAAACTTAGTTTATATTAGTTTTATGGTTTGCTTCTTTAAAAACTTGTCTGACATAAAGTATTTTAAAGTACCCTGCTTTAACTTGCTCAGAACAATGCCTGCTTTGGAGTTCCTTATCAATCATCAGGTTGTTGTGAGGATTTGATGATGTTTTGTTTTTGATGTTACTTTCATCTTGCAGAGCTCAATAGGGTAAGAAGGTGGGGATAGGGGGATTCTAAATTATCTGCCATCTTTAATTGCCAAACTATCCTGGAGAGGGGGCCCTGGAGAGAAAGCCAGCTTGCCCACATCAGATTTCTCTTTTTGCCCTAACAGTATACACCTATATCCAGAGCCGGTTCTACCAAACCCCTGAGGTGATTCTGGGTCACCCCTACAATATGGCCATTGATATGTGGAGCCTGGGCTGCATCTTGGCAGAGCTGTACACGGGTTACCCTCTGTTCCCGGGGGAGAATGAGGTGGAGCAGCTGGCCTGCATCATGGAGGTGAGGAGGAAGGCCTGCTTGGTTGATGTCCTTGGATGGCTTCAGTCCTGACATGGGGCTACATCAGGCTCATCAAGGGCAGTGGCCTGCATACTATTTTTTTTTTCCTTTGGTCAAAGTTTCCCTAAAAGTGTTTTTGAAGTTACATACTTCTTGTACATTTTTGAGAACTAACATTTTTATTATAAATTTACATAGTTTCAAAGGATGCCATTTCCCCCTTAATGTAAATTGTGACATTTAAAAATAAAACTGTTAAAGCAATCTTTCAAATATAGCCAAAAGAATTTAAAAAAAAAAAAAAAAAGAGTGACCTAATACCCACCAAAATCTACCTTTAAAAGGACATGAATAAGTTCTTTAACAGTTGTACCTTTCTTTAACTCTTTTTCCTCCTTGAATGAACTTTTTAAATTCTACCTCATATATAGAATTTTATTCTAATTTAATATAGCTTTATTTTTAAATATATCAATCACTATAACTTCAAATTTTTATTATCATAAGCTCCATGTGTAGAATTTTTTTCTCAAGAGATCACTAAAATAGAACTAGTGCATAAATTAAGATAATTAGTAGGCATAAAATGTGAAATTTTACTTCACATTGTATATACCTCTTAGAAGAATAAATGGAGCTGAGTTTTCTCTTTTTCCCATTAATTCTTATACCTGTAAGTGAACACTACTTCTTTAAAAAAATTTTTTTTAGTTGTTGATAGACCTGTATTTTATTTATTTATATGTGGTGCTGAGAATTGAACCCAGTGCCTCACACATGCTAGGCAAGTGCTCTACCACTGAGCCACAAACCCAGCCCCAACATTACTTCTTGCTACAATGAACAGGCTCAGGACCAGGCCATTACAATACATTGATTGCAAAGATGTGAACCCAGGAAGGAAAGCTGTTCTAGTTATGTTTTCTCATTCTATGACTTTTTCTGAATTCTGTGTAACAATTGAATAATGATCTATCATCAGAAATTATTTTTATCAACCTATCAGCTGAAACAAATAATTGGAAATTATCTGACAAAAAATAGGTAGCGTTCAGTAATGACTTTTGCTTTTTTAACCTGGGAGGACTATTTCCCAGTAAAAAGGCTTTACTAAGACTCATCACAGGATTATTAATCACATCTCATTTTTTTTTCAATGAAGTTTTCTTGTAGAGCTAAATTAGACAAAATGGAGAAAATAACTAAAAATTTGAAAAATTCAAATTTTAGGATTTTCCTAGTAAACTGATAAAAGTTTGACCGTGAATCTCTCTAAATCAAAAGCTAAATTTCTGTTTTCTAGATTGTCTCAAAGTTATTCAGTGACACATGCCTTTGAGAAGTATTAAATATAAATGATTTCATTTGTTGTTTGAAACTAATAATAAAATATTAAAATAATTTAGATGAAAATATCTAGAAATGGTAACTATGGTGGAATCAACACTGGCCTGGGAGTTAGTAAATTTGGGGTCTAGCCCTTGTTCTGACTTTTTGGCAAGTCATTTCCCACTCTGGACTGGAAAATGAAGGGGTCAGACCAGATGACTTCTAAGGTTAGTAATGATTTTATGAAATATCCCTGAACCATTCCTGCTTCTAATACCAAGGTGAATGGGGCATCTGGCTTGAGCTTCCCACTGCCCCAGGACTGACTCAGTTTCCCCTTGATATCTGTAGGGTTGAGGAGCAGGAAGGCAGGATTGTGCATGGATTATGGCCAGAAACCTAGGGCTGAGAGCAACCCATAAATTTCTTTATCTGTACACTCCTATAAGGTTCAGTAGAGAAAAGTGAATAAGTAGGCCTATACTTTTCTTTCCAAGAAGGAATTTATCTTATAAGAAATGCCTTCTCTGGTGATTTGTATCTCCTTTCCCTCCCTTCTCTTCCCGGTGTTCCATGCTGGGGTGTGTCATTCCTAATTCAATGTGATCAGCATGTACCGACATTGAGATCTGGCTGCTATCAAGGTGGCTTGCCTTTGTTGGTGCTGATGTATGTTTAGAATAGCATGTGAATCTTAAGATACTGAGACAGCCCTGGAGACATGAGCTCTGGGTCCGCCATGCTACTGACTTGATGTCATCACTTAATATCCTCAAGTTCTTATCTGTAAAAGGCAAAATGTGGCCAAAGTCCCACCTAGCTCTTAACAGTCTTTGAATCTGTGACTTCACCAAGAGTGAACCAACTACACTGTGCTTGTTGAAGGTGCTGGGTCTGCCGCCAGCCCACTTCATTCAGACGGCCTCCAGGAGACAGACGTTCTTTGGTAAGTCCCCAAGTCTAATCTCTTTATCTCATTGTGTCTAATGAGGTGTCACAGATCTTGAAGGTACTTCCCATACCCTAAATCTCATATTTTGCTTTTCTCCTGTCCCCATACCAAAGGGCAGGATGTGGTTTAGGAGCTTACAGGCAATGAAAAGTGGTCCCAGATTGCATGCTGGAGATGAGATGGGTGAAATCACAAGGGGAATGGGTTCTTGGCAATACAAATGCATTGGAGCAGGAGAATGATCAGGTTCCCACTCAGAAGACC